>NC_142106.1:17442500-17562500 GCF_056152115.1 Neolamprologus brichardi | reverse complement strand
GTCGTACAGAAGAAACTTCTTTGACACCAAGTATGCCGACAGTTGGCTCATCAAAACAATTTATTTTTATGACTTTTTATTTTATAACAATAAACATACTTTTTTCCTGTTTATTTTGTCTTTTTCATAAGCAGGTGCTCACAATTCTACTGCCTCCTTCCAGCCTCCCTCTTCTGCACAAACAGGTCAGGAAGGCAAACATCTGTTTAAGAAAAAAAAAAACTGAACTTCAAATCTACAGGATCATGGAAATTAGAAACACAGTCCTTTAGTAAATCCTTTAGTAAACCCCAGGATATGGCCCTGATATGGTATTGTTCGGTCTTTGATATTAATCCTTCGGTAGGTTGTTGTCACTGTTAATTTTGACAGGAAATTTTCATTTAGTTTTTAATTTAGTTTTAGTACATGTATTTTGTCTTGTGGATAAAATGTATGTATGTTTAGTTTTTTGTCAAAATTCATTGAATTTTACTCTTGTCTCATTTGACTTCATATGAGAAGATTATAACAGACTTTTGAGTAAAATTGTTGAATAAAATATGATTTTGTTTTAGTCACAATTTAGGCAACTAAAATCATAATTTAAGTTGACTAAATAGCATAACACTTTAGGAGACTAAAAAATGATTCAGTTGACTGAAAAATAAAGTATTTTTACCCATGACAGTTTCTCCAGACAATTTACAAAGCATATTTTTTATTTTGACATAAAATGTGAAATGTGTCTATATATCTACTCTTATCATTTTGTTACATTATCATGAAACAGGGACCATGATAGCTAGTTTTACCTCCCCCTCTGCAAAAAAAGAGAAGGTGGTACCGTTTTATAATCTTACTTCGCAAGCAAGATTGGTCAGTTAAATTAACACTAGTTGTTATTAGGCAATATAATGATGTCAAAATATACCATGTTTAATAACATTTTTTTGTAATAATTTGCATGTTACTGTTGTGGAAAGAAATATGTTGTGCTTTCTTATGGTAGAAGCATAAATGCTACAAATGGGTCACTTTAGCCTACTGGTTGCGAGGCAACATGATGACAACATATTAACTGATATACAGTCCCGATCAAAAGTTTATGACCACTTGAAAAATGCCAAAAAATCATGGTTGGATCTTAACTAGTTTCCAAGTAGAGCTTCAACATCCAACAAGAAGAAATGGGAGTGAGACATGTTTTGAGCCGGCACCTTCATTCATTCATAAGATAGTGCTGTTTTACAGCTGATCAAAAGCTTAGGACCACACCTCCAAAAGAACCTGTAAACCCCCTCAAAACAGAAATCAAAGTTCCAAACATGAACTCAATAATGACTAGCTCCACCATTATTGTTGATCACTTCAAAGATTCGTTGTGGCATGCTTGATGCAAGCATTTCCATGAGGTGAGTGGGAACATTTCTCCAAGTGGTGAAGACGGTCATCTACTGTCTGGAACTGTTGTCCATTTTTGTAACTGTAGTCCATTTTTTGTAAATTTCCCTTGCCATTCATCCCCAAAGGTTCTCAGTTGAATTTAGATCAATGGAACATGCACGATAGTCCTAAAGAGTGAAGCTATTATTGGAAGAAGTCCCTTGTCCTGCGGGCATTGTGTACTGTAGTGTTGGCGTGTTGAAAAACCCAGTCGTTACCACACAAACAAGGGCCCTCAGTTATTAGGGATGCTTTTTGCAACATCTGGATATAGCCACTGGCCGTTTGATGCCCCTTTCACCTCCTGAAGCTCCATTGTGGCGCCCCCTCCACTGTGGTGCATAAAAAAAAAAAACATCTCAATTATAAATTTTAAAGGCATGTGGTCCTAACCTTTTGATCAGCTGTAAAACAGACTGTTTAAGTTTAAGCAATGTTTATAAATTGGAAGCTCAAAAATTTTTGTTAAGTTTGTTTATTTTAGTGAGATTCAATTTAAAAAAAAAAAAAGTCAGCCTTTTCAACCAAAAAACAACAAAAAGTTTTAACCATCACTCTGGTTTTGGTATTTCTCTTTGATTTTACTGTCTGCACTTTGACATTGTTATCATATAGAAAGAGTGTCTAGAATCGGAGTTGTTGTTGTTGTTGTTGTTGTTTTTTTAAAATTTCAACTAAAAAATGTCTGCCCATATCATATTCGTTTAAGGTCTTGACTTGCCTCTATATTTCAGTGCCTGCAGTGAGCATAGCTGAAGAAAACAACGAGACATATTCCCTCATCACAAAACCAAGAATGTCGAAAGGTAATTTGCCTAAACTGAAAACATTGAAGTTATAATACCCTTAATTGCTTAGATGTTTAGGGGAAGTGTCATGGTTCAGGAGTTTTTGACCCAGCATTCTGAGTTTGGTGACTTGTGTTTTATTATGTTCTAGTTTATTTATTTAGTCTAGGCTTTATTTGGCTCTATGTTTTGAGTCCTGTTTCCCTGTTTAGTTCTTGTATGTTTAGGTTCCTCCCATGTTTGTGTCTCCTCATATTGTTGTTTATGTTGTTGTGTCTTCATCGTGTGAGTCTGTCTTCTGTGTTTAGGTCTCCATTGCCCTTTATGTCTCATGATGTGTTTATCTCCCTTTTTGTCCCTTTCTCCTGCTCTCTCCCTTTGTGTCTCGTCTCTTCTTCTTGTTTACATCTCTCCCTGTCTCATTTCATGTCTCCCCTATCTGTCATGTGTCCCCCCCACCCAAGCCTGTCATGCCCCCTGTATGTGTTCCATAGTTAAGTCAGTGTCTCATCTCTCATTTCCCTGTTCCCATATCCCATCCACGAGTCTTAGTCTTTGTGTTTCCTGTTTTACTTTGAAAGTCTCACGCCCCATGCTCAGTATGTCCAATTTACTTCCTCCTGTCTTATCATTGTGTCAAGTTGCCCCAGCTGTGCTTCGCATGTGTTTCCTCTTTCTTTGTCACCCTAATGTGTATTCAGGTAGTCTTTGTCATTCATTTTCGGTCAGGTTGTCTGTTAAGTTCATGCCATGTTTCCAAGTTTCCATGTTCCAGGTATCCACACACCCACACCAGATTTCATGTTTAGGGTGTTTCATGTCTATTTTTGGTTTTCCCATTTTAGGTTATTATTTAGCTTCATCTTGGTTCGCCTTTCCCCATTGTTTTGTAGTTTGCCAGCAGCCATAATAAAAGCCTCACTCTTTGTGAAGAATCCTTTTTTTGCCTTTGGTTGTCTGCATTACTCTCCCCTACACATGATCTAACAGCATAGATTGTGACATGAAGAAAAACATGTCACCATATAAAAAGTAACATCGCTCTGAAGACCATACATAACTTAAGTGTCCCAGCCAGAAATGAGTGAGAACAATTTACATTTTAAATGTAATGAAAAGAAAAATCACTCTTATGATGTTTTGTTGTTATATGCCTGCAGAGGACAATGCACTTGAATCAGTCCAGGTGATGTATGCTATGGTCGGGAAACCCAGCGATGTGAAAGGTAATTTAAACTAAAAGTAGACTATTTAATCCTTAATGCTCACCCCATATTTTGGGAACAATTTAGGGTTGCAGCAGGACTGGAGCCTCTGCCCATTATCACTGAGCAAAGGGCCAGACAAAATACATCTTGGACAAGATGGATATATAATCTGACAGTAATGTTATATTCTTGGTTTTTAAATTATATATATTTTTAAACACAGCATGCACGTGTTTCATGCTGTTGATATTTTCAGCTTTGTTTTTAACATCTCAGAAAAAACCCCACACGAGAAACCCACAGGCAAAAATGTGTTGATGAGTCTCCTCGGTCTATCGTGCAGCAGCCAGATAAGACTGTTTTAACAAATAACTGTTTTGAAATGTATTGTGCCTCCAAACAGAGATGGCAGTAGTGAGCTGGTTGGAGACCCACAACTGACTGGCATGGATCTGGATAACTTTTACTGCACAGTACAAGACTAAAAATAAAGGGAATGCTGGTCTTCAGTGTGCATTTTATTTTCTTTGTTAATGCCATCTGTATCATGAAATCTAGAAAAAGTGACATATGTTTATATATATTTATATAAAATACAATGAAACATTTTTGTGGTTCAAAACACATTTAATTAGTTAACTTCTAGTTAATTTCTAATTTGTGAAAAGAGGGCAGTTTATATCAAATTACAAATATCTCAACCTGCATGTTTAAAAAAAAATATTATCTCTGTTCTTATTCTGTGTGAGTGAAAACTTCAGCCACCTCATATTATCATGTATATTTAAACAGGGAGCAGTGTGTTAATAAATATTATTAGTGAAGCCCAGGTCTATTTGCTCTGCCTAATTGTAGACATGAGTACACTGTTGCAGTTTTTAAACATGCTCACTGTGGCTTCTGTGGCAAGACAGTGTGACAAATGCTATGTTAATGTAATGTGAGCCAACAACAGAATATCCTTTTATGGTAAAGATGGTGGTACTGTGAACACAAGGTGAATCTTATGTAAAATTATGAAGATGTTGGAATAAATTTAATGCAAAAAAATGTGCGTTCTTTTAATAAAAGCAAATTTATGTAAAATTATTTTTTGTTAGCTTGTGTTGTTGTTGTTTTTTGAGTATCCATAAAGTATAAGAAAATAAATATATAAATAAATAAATATATAATCTTAAGTGATATATATATATATATATATATATATGTATAAAAAAAAATTCCCCACTCGCCCCTGTGGGTGGTCAATCCTTCAAGCTCAGGTCTTGGGAGCTTGAGGGTCCTGCGCAGTATCTTAGCTGTTCCCAGGACTGCACTCTTCTGGACAGAGATCTACGATGTTGTTCCCGAGATCTGCTGGAGTCACTTGCCTAGCTTGGGAGTCACCACACCTAGTGCTCCGATTACCACGGGGACCACCGTTACCTTCACCCTCCACATCTTCTCGAGCTCTTCTCTGAGCTCTTGGTATTTCTTGAGCTTCTCGTGTTCCTTCTTCCTGATGTTGCTGTCATTCGGAACCGCTACATCGATCACTACAGCCGTCTTCTTCTGTTTGTCTACCACCACTATGTCCGGTTGGTTAGCCACCACCATTTTGTCCGTCTGTATCTGGAAGTCCCACAGGATCTTAGCTCTGTCATTCTCCATCACCCTTGGGGGCGTTTCCCATTTTGACCTCGAAACTTCCAGGTTATACTCGGCACAGATGTTCCATCTTTACACAGCCTGCACCTGGGGTCTTGCCTGGTGTGATAGACCCCAGCCTCAATGGATCTTGTGCTTAGTGCTTGTTCCTGTGCTGCCATGATTAGTGCTTCCGTGCTGTCTTTCAGTCCAGCTTTGTCCAGCCACTGGTAGGATTTCTGGATATCAGCCACCTCCTCTATCTGCCGATGGTACATACCGTGCAGGGGCCTGTCCTTCCATGATGGTCAGTTGGGGCCATCTTCGTGATGTATTCTTGGATGTTCGTTGTCTCATCCTGGACTGTGGTGCTGACACTCACCAGTCCCCGACCCCCTTCCTTCCGCTTAGCGTACAGCCTCAGGGTGCTGGACTTGGGGTGAAACCCTCCATGCATGGTAAGGAGCTTTCTTGTCTTGATGTCAGTGGCTTCTATCTCCTCCTTTGGCCAGCCTATTACCCCAGCAGGGTACCTGATCACGGGCAGGGCGTACGTGTTGATAGCCCGGATCTTGTTCTTAACGTTCAACTGACTCATCAGGACTTGCCTGACCCTCTGCAGGTACTTGGTGGTTGCAGCTTTCCTAGCGGCCTCCTCGTGGTTCCCATTCGCCTGCGGGATCCCCAGGTACTTGTAGCTGTTCTCTATGTCACGGCTGGGGCGGCAGTCGTGTGGAGGTGAGGAAGGAGGATCCAAAATGCAGGTACTGGCTGGGGTGCGAGTGAGTGTTTATTTACAGCGGTGAGAAGGTGACAAAACAAGAAGAGCAGAGCAGGGGGTAAACAAACCTAAACTGGGAAAACTAACAAACAAAACTTAAACCAGACACTCATGGGAGGAGGAACAAAATGCACAAAGGGAGATGGCAGAGAGACACAGAATGAGTACTGGGTAACATAGAATAATGCAGACAGACATGGAACCAATCAGACGACGCGACAGAGAGCACAGGAAAACACAGGGCTTAAATACATGGGGAGTAATCAGGGAATGGGCCACAGGAGGGAGACACAGCTGGGAGCAATTAGGCTAACGAGACAGGGGAGAGGTAAAACTGAACACACTGACATGAGACATGAACTTTCAAAATAAAACAGGAAACCAACAGACACAGAGAACCAGACCGGACACCGAACTTGACAGGCAGACTCATGAGCAGACACAATAATACCATGGACAGACAGAGAGAACACAGGCAGGCATAAAACAAAAACACTAACACATAGCAACCCTAAACAAAAGACAAAACAGAATAACCGAGAACAAAGAATAATAGAAAGAAACAAAACACCGAGTCCTCAGACTCAGGACCATGACAGTACCCCCCCCTCAAGGGCTGGCTCCAGACAGCCCAACAGAAACACAAAAACCGTCCAAACCCCCCCCCCCCCTGCAAAAACCAAAAAACGGAAAACGACCCGACCAGGGCGGGCGGTGGGGGACCAGGACGGAGGGACAGAGGCCAAAAAGGCCCAGACGGACAAGTTCAGGGGGCCGACCCGGAGGCCGACAGCGCCGGAGGCCAAAACAGTTCCGTTCCGGAGGCCGACCATGTGAATGGCAGTGGCAGTGGGACAGGTCCGGAGGCCGGCCACGCAGTAGGCAGTGGCGTGGAAACAGTTCTGGAGGCCGACCGTGCGGACGGCGACGGCGGCGAGGAAGCAGTTCTGGAGGCCGACCGTGCGGACGGCGACGGCGGCGAGGAAGCAGTTCTGGAGGCCGACCGCGCGGACGGCGACGGCGGCGAGGAAGCAGTTCTGGAGGCCGACCGCGCGGACGGCGACGGCGGCGAGGAAGCAGTTCTGGAGGCCGACCGCGCGGACGACGACGGCGGCGAGGAAGCAGTTCTGGGGGCCGACCGCGCGGACGGCGACGGCGGCGAGGAAGCAGTTCTGGGGGCCGACCGTGCGGACGGTGACGGCGGCGTGAAAGCAAGTCCGGAGGCCGGCCACGGTGACGGAGATGCCCAACATGCGGCCTGGCAGATGACCGACGGTGTTGAGGCGGCAGTTGGGGACCTGAAGGCTGCGTGGCCTTCGCAGCACCAGACGAGACGGGACCTGAAGGCTGCGTGGCCTTCGCAGCACCAGACGAGACGGGACCTGAAGGCTGCGTGGCCTTCGCAGCACCAGACGAGACAGAAGCTGAGGCTGGACCAGACGAGGCGGGAGCTGAGGCTGGACCAGGCGAAGGCGATGCAGAGGCTGGACCAGGCGAAGGCGATGCAGAGGCTGGACCAGGCGACGGCGAAGGCGATGCAGAGGCTGGACCAGGCGATGGCGAAGGCGATGCAGAGGCTGGACCAGGCGACGCTGATGCAGAGGCTGGACCAAGCGACGGCGTGGGTGGAGACACTGTCGCTGGACCAGGCGACGGCGTGGGTGGAGACACTGACGCTGGACCAGGCGACGGCGTGGGTGGAGACACTGACGCTGGACCAGGCGACGGCGAAGTTGATGGTGGTGAAGCCGGACCAGGCGACGGCGTGGATGATGGTGGTGAAGCCGGACCAGGCGACGGCGTGGATGATGGTGGTGGAGACTCCGAGGCTGCAGCTGGCGTGGGCGATGATGGTGGAGACTCCGAGGCTGCAGCTGGCGTGGGTGGAGACTCCGAGGCTGCAGCTGGCGGCAGCGTGGAAGCCGGAGACTGAGGCGCTGCAGCAGGCGGCGGCGTGGACGAAACCGTGGATGCGGCTGCTGCTGCAGGCGTGGATGCAGCCGCTGATGGAGCAGCTGGTGGCTGGACGGGCTCCTCGGGCCCCCCAGCTGGCGAAGCAGGAGGCCGGACGGGCTCCTCGGGCCCTCCAGCTGGCGAAGCAGGAAGCTGGCTAGGTTCTCCTGAACCTCCAGCTGACGAAGCAGGAAGCTGGCTAGGTTCTCCTGAACCTCCAGCTGACGAGTCTTGGGGCTGGACGGGCTCCTCGGGCCCTCCAGCTGACGAGTCTTGGGACTGGACGGGCTCCTCGGGCCCTCCAGCTGACGAGTCTTGGGGCTGGACGGGCTCCTCGGGCCCCCCAGCGAAAACAGTCTCAGAACCAGTGGGCACTGGAGCCCTGGCACACACAGGACAGAACCAACAGGTGCGGGGACCTCTGGCAGAGACAGAACAGAACCAGCAGGTGCGGGGACCCCTGGCAGAGACAGAACAGAACCAGCAGGTGCGGGGACCCCTGGCAGGGACAGAACAGTACCAGCAGGTGCAGAGACCTCTGGCAGAAACAGAACAGAACCAGCAGGTGCGGGGACCTCTGGTGGGCGCAGAACAGAACCAGCAGGTGCGGGGACCTCTGGCGGGCGCAGAACAGAACCAGCAGGTGCGGAGACCTCTGGCGGGCACAGAACAGAACCAGCAGGCGCGGAGACCTCTGGCAGGGACAGAACAGAACCAGCAGGTGCGGGGACCTCTGGCAGAGACGGAACAGAACCAGCAGGTGCGGGGACCTCTGGCGGGCGCAGAACAGAACCAGCAGGTGCGGGGACCTCTGGCGGGCGCAGAACAGAACCAACAGGTGCGGGGACCTCTGGCGGGCGCAGAACAGAACCAGCAGGTGCGGGGACCTCTGGCAGAGACAGAACAGAACCAGCAGGTGCGGAGACCTCTGGCGGGCACAGAACAGATCCAGTAGGTGCGGGGACCTCTGGCGGGCACAGAACAGACTGCAGCTGTGCGGAGCACCGACCCTGCTCAGGCAGCGACAGCCGGGTGCAGTCCTCAGCTGGGTTCTTAGCCTCCAGGGGTCCAGAGTCTGCTGGGGGCCGAAACCCAGCCTCTGGGGAGGCCCTGGGGTGAATAACAGTCTCTAGATTAGCCAGTTTCTGAGAAACTAGAGTGGTTTTATTGGGTTTGTCTCTCCGCTTAAAATGGGTGCTAGGAACGGGATTCAAAATGGGTGGCACAGACACAGCCTCCAGTATGGAGGGAGCGGGTGACCGGGCTAATGGAATGGATGCAGGCTGGGCTAATGAACTGGCTAAAGGCTGATGTACTGTTTGAGGTGAGACTGGAGTTGGTAGTGGAGTGGATGAAACCCAGTCAGTTACTGTTTTGGATGTCTTGAAAATGCCAACTTGTGAGAGGTCAGTTACCACGAAGGTAGGTAAGCGCCGTGAACTGTCTCTACTCTCCCCATGAACAGCCCCAGAAAACACAGTCCCAGAAGCACCAGCGTCCTTAAAACTCACCACAGCTGGTCGCACAGGGGTCCCTGAATCCGGCTGTGGGGTGAAGCGCCGGTGGCGCGAATGTTTCCTTCCCACCGCTGACGGCTCCGACAGGCAGGGAAAAACCCCTGGGGGGTCGGGCCGTGAAACCTCCGGTGGGTGAATCTGAGACGGCTGCTTTGTGGCGGTCGTTGTCCGTTGTTGCGGGGCAGAATCTTCCGAAGCTTGCACCGCTTCCCGGGCTTTATGCAGATCAGCGATTAAGTCAGTAAATCCCCGGACCTGGTGGAGATAGGGATTTCCGGCCAGGATAGCCTCAATGGCATTTATCCCCACAACCTTCGCTCGTGCATTGGAGGTGTGGGTTACCCAGTCCACCAGGCGTAGGGCGCGTGTGAGGTCGCTCTCCCCGGACAAAGCTGCTGGATCCATCTTGTGGTCGCGTCGTACTGTCACGGCTGGGGCGGCAGTCGTGTGGAGGTGAGGAAGGAGGATCCAAAATGCAGGTACTGGCTGGGGTGCGAGTGAGTGTTTATTTACAGCGGTGAGAAGGTGACAAAACAAGAAGAGCAGAGCAGGGGGTAAACAAACCTAAACTGGGAAAACTAACAAACAAAACTTAAACCAGACACTCACGGGAGGAGGAACAAAATGCACAAAGGGAGATGGCAGAGAGACACAGAATGAGTACTGGGTAACATAGAATAATGCAGACAGACATGGAACCAATCAGACGACGCGACAGAGAGCACAGGAAAACACAGGGCTTAAATACATGGGGAGTAATCAGGGAATGGGCCACAGGAGGGAGACACAGCTGGGAGCAATTAGGCTAACGAGACAGGGGAGAGGTAAAACTGAACACACTGACATGAGACATGAACTTTCAAAATAAAACAGGAAACCAACAGACACAGAGAACCAGACTGGACACCGAACTTGACAGGCAGACTCATGAGCAGACACAATAATACCATGGACAGACAGAGAGAACACAGGCAGGCATAAAACAAAAACACTAACACATAGCAACCCTAAACAAAAGACAAAACAGAATAACCGAGAACAAAGAATAATAGAAAGAAACAAAACACCGAGTCCTCAGACTCAGGACCATGACACTCTATGTCTGCAATGTTGCCTTCTGGTAGTTTGATCCCCTCAGTTCTGACTACCTTCCCTCTCTTTGTCATCATCTGACTACACCGAACGACATTCCGATGTCATTGCTGTATATCCTGGTGGTGTGGATCAGTGAATCGATGTCTCGTTCACTCTTGGCATACAGCTTGATATCATCCCTGTACAGGAGGTGGCTGACACCTGCTCCATTCCCTAGTCGCTATCCGTAGCCAGTCTTGTCAATTATCTCACTGAGGGGGTTCAGGCCTATGCAGAACAGCAGTGGGGACAGAGCATCTCCTTGATAGATCCCGCACTTGATGGTGACTTGTGCTATGGGCTTGAGGTTGGCCTCCAGTGTTGTCTGCCACATCCCCACTGAGTTCCTGATGAAGGCTCTAAGGGTGCTGTTCAGGGGTCGGCAACCCTAGGCACGTGTGCTGGACTAGCCATCGGGCATACCAGGCATTTGCTCGGTGGCCCGATAATTTCTTTCTTTTTTTTTTGTAACAGTATAAACAATGAAAGGTGGTGGATTGGCCAGATGCTGGCCGGTGTGTAAAAATAACTCAGTTGTTTGTTGGTGGATATGGCGGAGCTTCCACGGATTCAGTAACATTAGCAAGTGGTGGAGGCCAGCAGGTGGATCAGGGAGAGGGGAGGCAGGAGGAGGAGAGACCCGAGGTGCCGCCGGTCCGACTTCAGGTAAGAAGTTATGACCTGCAGTCTATCTGGGTCAGATATAAACCAAGTTTAGGTGAAGTTTATTTTCGTTGTGCAAAGTTTTACAGTCAGCTACAATAATTTGTGCTGCGCACTAGCTAGCATGACAGAGTTTCTATACAGCTGGGTGGTTGCTATGGTGTTACTGATAGTGAACTTTATTTTATTCATAAGGTTAGTTAGTAGAGTTGCCAACCGTCCCGTAAAAAGATGGAATCGTCCCGCATTCAGAGAAATTATTAGGCATTTTGTGTTGAGCTGAGAAGGGACGCAGTTTGTCCCGGACTCCAGCTAGGATGGAAAAAGACAAAAATGTGGAGTTATTCTGTAATTACGCTGCACAGCTGCCTTTTCTTCTCCTCTCATTCTCTCCCCTCCCTCTCCTGTTGTTACTTTAATCATGAAACTGATCAATGATCAGCTGATCGGCTTTTCTCTCTTGTTTGTTTATCACCCACTTTGCGCCAGATGTCACGCTAAACAACAGCAGCATGTTTAAGCTTGATCAGCTGTTGTTAGAATTGATTTAATATTACTTTCTACTATCAGCTGAGGTTTGCTGGAGCCACAGCTGTAAAGCTGCTGGTCATTATGTCAGTTTGGTTATCTGGTGAGAGGGAAACATGAAGATGAAACCAGGAGATGTCCTTACTAAATCATCAGAGCTGAACAGGTGATGGAGAAACAGGTTTACCTTTTAGGTGACATGAATAAATTGGACCGAATTTATGAACTGTTTCTGAGAGACAAATAACATCAAGATCCTTTTCTATGTAGCTGACGGCTGGTAACTGTGCAGGGGTGGATCTAGCAAAGTTCTGCCAGGGGGGCCAGGTGGGGCAGGGAAAGAGGGACACAAAGAAATACTTTCTTATTCTCATTTAAAATGTATGGCTGTTATTAAATGATTATCTGAAGCTTACAACCAAAGTTTTTATCTGACATAAAATGTATAGAAATCATACATATACCAACAACATTGTACATCACTGTCACAACAGTGTTTGTTTTCATTCAAAGGCTTTATGGCTTTAATACCTGGTGGGCCGGTCTTCAGTTAACATGCCCGGGCTGATTTTTTGTCCCAGTCCAGCCCTGGGCACGACACGCAGTGAATTAATCTGAGAAGGTGCATCAAAAAATAAATGGCTGCGCCAGCGGTGCACATCGCAAATCAGCTCGCATAGACACATTAGTTGTTCCTCTTCTTAACGACGGTATCTTAGCTAACAACCCCAACTACTAGATTCAACTTGTAGTTGGCTAAAAATAACTTAGCCTACTGGTGAGAGGGACGTTGTTAGCTTTCCACATTCCGACATTTCAAAAGCTTCAGGAGCTTTTCGCTCAGCACAGCATCAGCACCACGGAAATACACGGATACATCCGTAGACTCGAGACACAATGGATTTTTGGGACTTTCAGGTGTATGGACCAATGTTTTATTTTCTGATCAAACCAGAAATCTTTAATTAGCAGCTAGATTTGTCTCGCATTAACTGGCTGAGTTAATGCCAGTTAATGCAACATCGAAGCAGCTGGAATCCACAGCTGTGCGTGTTCATGGAGCTGCATTTTCACCTGCTGGACATCGCTACCTGACAAGTTTAACTGTCTTCAGAACATTGCAGAGGCCTTATTGACAGTATTTGGCTCTACATATCTGTCTGAGCAGATTTTCTCTCACATGAGTCCTCTGGTAGCCGTCTGAATGCTGGACACTCGGAGACCTGTCTCTCTGAATGGGAGACCAAAGACCACATTAACATGTGTGCCTCTGTATTAACAAACATGCCATATTGGCTTAGTTTATTTTTCTTATCATTCTTGTGAGGAGACCATAAATAGCATTTGTATTTTCTGTTGTACAGTTCATTTGCTGTTATGGAGTTCTTGTTATGGATAAAAAGTGTCTTTTTTTGTTTCAAAATAGCTGATAACTATTCGCTTTTAGCTGCCAACATCTGCAAACTAATATAATTCTATAAAGTGGTTCTATATATTGTGTAACTGTTCATATAGAGCGTTATTAAATTTATTGCTAATGCAATCATATGGCACACTGACTTCTGTGGAAATTTTAAATGGCACTCGCCATCAGAAAAGTTGCCTACCCCTGGTCCTGTTGATCTTATATAGTTCTAGGCATTCCAGGATCCAGGTGTGGGGCATTGAGTCATAGGCCTTCTTGTAATCAATCCAGGCAGTGCACAGGTTGGTCAGTCTGGTCCTGCAGTCTCGGCTGACTGCTTGGTCTGCCAGTAGCTGTTGTTTTGCGCCTCTGGTATTCTTGCCCATCCCTTTCTGTGCCCCGCTCATGTATTGACCCATGCGCCTGTTCATCTTAGCCGCTATGATGCCTGACAGGAGCTTCCATGTGGTGCTGAGGCAGGTTATTGGTTGGTAATTGGAGGGCACCGGTCCCTTCTGGGGGTCCTTGAGGATCAGGACTGTCCGGCCTTCGGTAAGCCATTCCGGGTGTCTCTCATCAACTAGCAGTTGGTGGAGTGCAGTCAGCTTCTTCAGCCAGTAGGTGTGAACCATGTCAGGGCCTGGTGCTGTCCAACTGGAGTCCCTTTCTTGGATGTCTGCCGCTGTGATGGTTACTGGATCCTGTTCGGGGAGGTTGCTGTGGTCTGCCCTCAGATCCACTAGCCACTGAGCATTGCCGTTATGGGTTGCGTCCTTCTCCCATATGCTCTTCCGGTATTGCTCCGTCTCCAGCCTTGGTGGTGCTGTTCTCATATTGTTCCCCTGTCACTGAGAGTACACCTTGGCTGGTTCCGTGGAGAACAGCTGGTTTATTCTCCTGCCTTCTATCTCTCTGGTGTACCTCCTCAAGCGGCTGGCCAAGGCTGTGAGTCGTTGCTTGGCAGTTTCCAAGGCCTCACGTATGGACAGCTTCCTGTACTTCTTAGGCACCTTCCTCATCGCGCCTTTCTGCAACTCCGATAGTTGGCTAACCTCCCTCCGTGTTACCTTGATCTTAGCCCCTAGCCTCCTCCTCCTTCTCTTATTTTAGGTGATTTTAACAATTGTAATCTTAAGAAATCACTGAACATAATTTCTTAACACTACAATATAATTTAAAAAATTATATTTCACCTGTCCTACAAGGCAAAACAAAACGCTGGATTTGTGTTATGGATCAATTAAGGGGGGATATAAGTCTGTGGCTGGACCTGCACTACATTCTTCAGATCTCCAAAGACATCAAGAATCTGATTCTTAAAAGGAAAATTCATTTTAATGAGTATGACGTTTCCACTATGAGGACATTAAGGAAGGAGGTGAGAGCTGTAATAAAGAAGACCAAGATGAGATATAAAAATAAGATTGAAGCAGAAATGAGTAGTAATTACCTTAACAGAGCTTGGTGTGGTATGAAAACCATCTAAGGGCTACAAACTAAGGGTCACTGTAACATTTATTAAGATGGGTTTACCTCTGACAAACATTTGGCAGATAATTGTAATAGTTTTTATCTTTATTTTGAGAATCTTGATTGTTTTATGGAGACGAGTACACTAAGAAAAAAGACTACCACTCCCTCATCATTTTGTACTGAGGAGAGGGGTGTAGTTAATGTCTTTAGACACACTAAGATTAAGAGTCCTGGACCTGACAACATCTGTGGGCAGGTACTGAAAACTTGTGCTGATCAGTTGAGTGGGATTTTTCATCACATTTCTTTCACTTTCCCTAGAGTTACAGACAGTACCTACGATTTGGAATAACGCTATCATTGTTCCAGCAGGAAGAGGTGTGGGATATGCTGTTGTCACACTCATGCATTTCTTGTGTAAGCATCTTGAGGGCCCTAACACTCATACAAGATTATTATTTGCTGACTTTTTGTCAACATTCAACACAATTCAGCCCACCTTACTTGCTGATGGGCTTTATAACCACCTTAAGCTTAATCTTAGTCTGATTAGTTGGTGCTAGACTTTTTCACTTACAGCTCACAATGCATGAAGGTGAACCATGTACATTCTGATGTGCTCTCCTCTTCTACTGGATCTCATCAGGGTTGCTGTCTCTCACCCCTTCTTTTAATTCTGTACACGAATGAGCAGTGTTACTAACAGACACATCCTAAAGATTGCTGATGACACAGTGATCGTTAGTGTTTTTGTGGGGGACGAGACAGGCCATGGGCAGGTTGTAGAAGATTTTGTGGATTGGTGTGATGAGTCCTTCCTTTCATTAAATGTGTCAAAAACAAAAGACATGATTATTGATTTCAGGAAGTCTTCTTTTAGTTCATCACCTTACTATTATTAAAGCTGCTGATATTGAGTTTGTGAAGACTTAAAAGCATTTAGGGGCTGTTCTTGACCGCAAACTGTTTTGACTGTGTTTTGAGCCTCATGCTGATGTCACTACCAAAGAAGTTAAGCGAAGACTGTTCCTTTTAAGGAAAATGACATATTTTAATGTGTCATCTGAATTGCTGACGTTGTTTTACAGAATTTTATTGAATATGTTATTTCTTTCTGTATCGCTGCTACAGGACCGGAAGACAGCAAAGAGAAAGAAAGAGAAATTAGGAAGATAGTTAACAGAAGGAGAGGGAAAGAACAATAGAGGAGGAGATGTCACGGTAGTGGGTCTGCAACCCAGTATTTGTGTTTCAGACTCTGTAATTATATTATTTGATTATTGTTATCATGGTTTTGGTTTTCTTTAGTTCTTAGTGATTTTAGTCCTTCCTCCCTTAGTATTTATCTTAGCCTGTGTTTAGACTCTGTTCTCATGTCTACTCTATACTTTTCTTATAGCCATCATGTGACATATCATAACTGCCATAAATGTATACAATTAATAGTAGTTGTATATTTACTAAATGTATTTTGCAAATAAAGTTAATTCTCCTGATAAGGTACTTTTTTTTTTTTACACATTTTAAAGATTTTAATGGCATGTTTAATATTTTTACACAACCTATACAAAAACTGATTTCTTTTTCACCAAACAAAAAAGAAATACACACTTGTAGTACATTTAGAAAGACAAAGTTAAAGTCAGAAATCTGATTATTATCTCCTATTATATAAAATGTAAATAACTTGCACATTAAAAAAGAACAAAGACAATAAAAAGAAAGAAAAAGAAAACAAAAGTAAAAGTATATGTGTGGTACATGGCACCAAATATGTAAAATGATCTAATATTAGGTTTATATTATTATTAGAATTTTATTAAAATGGAACAATAACACTGTAATGTTCTTTGTGACTGAAAGAGTGCAACTATCTTTTGGCTCTGAAACACATTTCTCCTTATATGCAGTTGTCATAAATCATATGGCCACTAGAGGACACTGAAGTACATTTAATATTGTGTCACTAGGGTCTTTCAACCAATTTCTTCTGTTGTGTTAAAAATGGTGATGACAGGCTCTCTTCTGTGAAATAAGTAAAATCCATATTGTCTTTACTATAGCTGCTGTTTTGAATTTGCTTTCATCCATGAAATATATCTTGTAGTGCTGTGTTAGAGATTGTAAATGTCTTACTTTTTTAACTGTGATAAATGGATGATTAAACGAATAATGTGAGCGTTATTTAATGTTCACTTTTATGCCTCTGAATTGCCTGGTTGAAACTGTATATGAACTTCATTTCTCCTCTTCTCTATTTTCTCCCTCTGTGTATGAATTTTGTATAAAGTGTTATCTAACTCTTTCTTCTTCTCTGTCATTACATCAACCCCATACAACACTGATTTTCTTTCTGTTTCCTTTTCCTCTATTTCTTTTTCAAGGTTTTCCTTCATTGTTTCAAAATTAGTTTCTTTTTCCATACCCTGTTCTTCATTTATTTTGTCAGATTTTGTGTCATTTTGTTCTATTTGTTCAATATTGTTTACCAGCTGACTCTGATTTTCATCATTTTTTTGTAGCTCGAGCAGTTTCAGTTTGAGTTTATGAATATCATTTTCTAAGTCACATTTATGACTCATTAAAAATTGAACCACCATTATCAAATTAAATTTGTCTTCCATTCCATCTTTAAACCAAGCATTGAGGTTTTCTTGTTCCATATCAAAGTCGACAGTGTCAGTACTATCTTCTGTGAGATCCAGTGCTTCTCTTTTTTTCTCAGTGAGGGGCTGACACTCTCTGTGATCAGTGGAAATTTTTGTGTTTCCTCCTGTTGTACAAAAAAAGTCATTTAAATTGACAGAAATACATTATTTTGTCTTTCTTTAATAAATAATTGATTTTTTTTTTTAGTCACTTTATTTTCATTTTTAGTCAAAAAACTGTACCTTGATGTTTAGAACGATATTTCCAGACAACAGAGACAACTGCAAGAATAAGCAGGACTGTCACAACAACACTTATGATGATGTGACCAGCAGAACTACATGGAGGATTAAATAAATCACCTGTAATGAGAACACACAGAATATCAACAAGTAGCCTGCAGCAATTTTACAGACAAACAAAAAAAATATAACTAAATAACTTGTTTTTTTTTACCTGGAACATGTATGTGTGTCTCTCTGCTCTGGTTGGTGTTCCTCTGTTGGAGTCTGCAGGTGATGTTGTTGCTGTGTCTCTTCTCCACAGTCACTCTGCTGCTGACAGTATAGAGGTCATCAGGACCTCTGAGGGTCTCTGTAGGTCCAGCAGAGAGGAGGTTTCCCTCACCGTCCAACCACAGCAGCTCAGGCTCTGGATACCAGCCTGCAGACTCACACTGTAACACCACTTTACTGCTGTCCTCACTGTTCCTCATTAAAGTGATAATAAGTGATGAAACTACACCTAAAGATTAGGAAAAGAGAAAACACATTAGTGTTGCTACCAGTTACAGTCACCAGAGAGCCAAGTTTAAAATTCTGGGAAATGTATTGACTACTTTTACACCAATCATATTTGAACCACTGAATAGTGACATTAAAAACACTAACTTCTATAATGCCCTGCTGTCAATACATAAGGTACTGACGTTCATTTAGGGGCTTCTTTAACATATAAACAATCAAGCAGTTGTAATGCACTCCCGACTGCTTTATTTTTATTTATATTGCAAGGTAGAGACCTTTCAATAATAAAGAGAAACTGATGACTCCCTATGATCAAGAACATGGCAACAATGGGAATGAAAAATTCCCTTTAAACAGGAAGAAACTTCCAGTAAAACCAGCTTCAGAGAGCGGCAGCCATCTGCCATAACTGGTTGATGATGAGCGGAAGAAGACAAGACAAAAGACAGATTATAATTTCCTTCCTTTTGCACACATCAAAAACCGCTCAAGGAACAGGAATGACTTTGTTATCAACCCATCCTTCAAAATCCCCATTCACTGTAACTAAGTTTAAGAATATAATCCACCCACTTTTATCATCGTCAATGCCCTGTACCAACATAGAGCAGAGCAGCTATCTGAACGCCACTCCAATAGAGGTCGATTATCTTGTTAATAATTTCACCTCCTCACTACGTACGACTCTGGATACTGTAGCTCCAGTGAAAACTAAGGTCTCTAATCAGAAGTACCTGACTCCGTGGTATAATTCTCAAACACGTACCCTAAAGCAGATGACTTGTAATCTGGAGAGGAAATGGCGTGTCACAAATTTAGAGGATCATCATTTAGCCTGGAGGAATAGTTTGTTGCTTTATAAGAAAGCCCTCCGCAAAGCCAGAACAGCTTACTACTCATCACTGATTGAAGAAAATAAGAACAACCAAGGTTTCTCTTCAGCACTGTAGCCAGGCTGACAAAAAGTCAGAGCTCTTTTGAGCCAACCATCCCTTTAACGTTAACTAGTGATGACTTCATGAACTTCTTTACAAATAAAATTTTTATCATTAGAGAAAAAAATTACCAATAATCATCCCACAGATGTAATATTATCTACAGCTACTCTTAGTACCATTGATGTTAAGTTAGACTCTTTTTCTCCAATCGATCTTTCTGAGTTAACTTCAATAATTACTTCCTCCAAACCATCAACGTGTCTTTTAGACCCCATTCCTACAAAACTGCTGGTTTGATTTTAGTGTTATTCTGTATGTTCTTTTGCATATATGTGTTAAATAATAGTGCAGCATAACATGTTTATTTTACCCTTATGATTTTTTACTACTAACATTGTACTTTTTATAAACTAAATAATGACTGATGATTCCCAACATCAGATATCATTTTGAGCTTTCTGTACAAAGACTATATCTCCACTTACCAACAACAAGCTCAACACTAGCTTGTCCACTAAGGGCAGGAATGAAGCATTTGTATGATCCCCTATCTGACAGTTTCACTTTGGAGAGTTTTAGTGAAATGTCTCCGAGCTTCAGGTTGTTAATGGGTAGTGATGTTCTTTCCATGTAGGCTTCATTTTTTTTATTCACGAGCTCCACGCCGTCACGCCAAACATGCACAAATCTGGGTGTGAGGTCAGATCGTGTCCACTCTACTGTCATATCAGCAGCATTCACAGCAGGATCCAGATGGCATGGTAACACAGTGTCATCACCAACTATTGCCACAACTGGGTCAGATGGACCAACCACCTGAGACACACCTAAAGGAAGATTACAAATATGTGTTAAACATGTTAAAAAAAAAGGTTCGGAAGCCCAGGTGATGTAACTCTTTTAAATTGGCTGTTTTACTCTATGACATAAATTAAACGGCTGATATTTAATCAATAACATAAATATCTGTGTAATTAATAGACTTCGATGTTTTGTATAATTTGTGTAACTTCATGAACATAAGACTTATTTACCTCCACAAAACTGAAAGAAAAAAATAGAGTGATGAAAAAAAAAGACACAGATGGCCCCAAGTGGCATTTTACAGCAACGTCCATCCTTCAGGCAAAACATTGTAGATGTTTGAAGACTGAAATGAAAAAAATCATAAAGAAATTGCACATTAATCATACAAATAATCACTATAAACAATTATGATTTGGCTTTTCACATCACAATTGTAGACATATAAAACATATTGAGGCAACTGTCATTGTGTGTGTGTGTCAACTACCAAATAAACAAATTGAAAACGAATCTTTTTCTGGCCAGACGCGTGGCAGCATTTCCGCTATAATTTTATTTGTATTTAACAAAATTAAAAATGCAGACATAAGTGTACACATTAGTTTCTGACTGCTAGTGAAAATAGTTTTCTTTACAAATACCTCTCTCATTGAACCAACAGAGCCAATCCCTCAACATGTTTGTACTCTCTGCTCATATACACAATTCTTTGCTTTTTTGTCGAAAGAATGTATTTGGACATTGCACTCAGCAACAAACAAATCCTCCCTAACAAAAAAGTGACTTCAAGGGCCAAATTGCATTATATTTCTTCAATATAGGGGTGACGTGGGCCGCAAGAGGCCCCCGGTCCCTGAGTTTCAGACAGCAGCTTTAATTGGATGATTATACGACACAGATGCTAAAATTGTAGAATTTGTTCTCAGTTATAATTTTCTATACATGTATTTTTCAGGGGTATAACAACTTAAAACACTACAAAGGCTGAACAGTTAAGTCCAGGCTACATGGTTCACACAGTCAGCTTGATATGCTGTTGATAATTCACTCTCAGAGTGGCAGTGCCTATGCCATATTTATATAATATTGATACTTCATTTGTAAAATATTATATTATTATATATTATTATATTGCATATCAGATGTACCAATGAGAAAATATATTAAATATTATGACTCTCATATATATCTTATATACACATTTATATCAACTTTTTTCTGTGGTCTACCTTCCCTTAGCTCTCCAGTCACAAGATCATATGACATATGACTTCAAGCACTTTTGCACCCTCCTTTCAAGGTCTGTGTGCAGAAGGCAGGAAGGGAGGAACCAGAAGCAGACTCCAGGATGTAAAACTTAAACTCAAAAAACCTCAGCTTTATTGCTTGCACGAGTCAAAATAAAACCAAACCGGAAAAACTGTGAACAGAACACACAGGCGAGTATAAGGGTACTTATACTTGGAGGAAAACACGGACAATAAATACAAGAAGTAAACGAGGGAATGAGGGCCAGGAGGGAAACACAGATGACACTAATTAAACAGGCGAGACCGGGGAGGCGTAAAACTAGAAACACTGCCATGGGTCAAGGGACCGTCAAAGTAAAACAGGAAACACACGACAGAGGCAAGGACTTCACACTGAACAAAGGGACCACGGAGCACAGAGACAACAGTGACATGACATACAAAACACAAACCAAAACACAAGTAATCATAAACCACAATGAAATCACGGATTAATAATAATAATAAAACAAAAGTCAAAACACTGGGTCACCGACCCAGGACCGTGACACTCCATATTCACTCGGTCAGATGTAGAAACAACAGACTAAAAGGTTTGGACAGATTGAACAAATGATTAAAAGCATTTTATGCAACCAATCACTCCCCTATCAATCATTTTAAATGAAATATAAAGTATTATTAAAGCCTACTTGCCCCACACAGTCACAGGATGCAGTCAGTTCTCTGTCAAAGTCCACTGAAATGACCTCATCTGTTAATCATTGATCTGTACCTTGTTTGATATGTCATATCAGAGCATTTAGAGTTTACTGGCTGTGTTGCCTGTGTGGGCGTGTCCTACCCTCTTTCCAGCCTTATGTACCACCTCTGTGTAGAGCTGTTTCTCCACAGAGAGGAGGTACCCAGGCAATTAGTAGTTAAGGCCAGAGAGCCTTTGTGTTATAGCCTGTGGACTGAGATTGTTCTTGTAAAATCTTTCAGCCTGGACAATCCTATGTGATCCTATGTGATTAGATATATTTTGGCAAGCTTTCAAATAATTTATTTTCCAAAAAGGAGGAATGTTGTCTCATTTCACTCTGTACTGTACCACTGTACATGGCTGAAATGACAATAAAAAACACTTGACATTGGTGGTGATTAAAGTTTTGGACAAACATCAGCAACAAAACTGATTTCACTGCATTATTTTGTTTTTGTAGTGCCGAATACTCCTTGACACCTACGTGTACAAAAATGCCCCCATTAACTTATTATACCATTATATTATACCATTAACATTAAAACCACATTTTTTTTATCCTCTCTGCCATTTTAGTATAAAACCATGCATTCTGTAATGTCAGTATTTCATTTTGAGGAAAGGTTGTGATATTTAAATACACAGGAGGTGACGAGGGGACGGGAAGCACATGGGGACACAGCTGATACATGTGTCCCTATGACCATGTGGCGTGATGACATCACAGGAAAAAATGTGAACCTAAAACAATGAACACAGAACACAAGACCTCTTCAAAGTAAAACAGGAACCATAAGACGCAGACATGACCCGATATGATAAGAGCGTGAGCAGTACTTGGTATTTATTATTGTATTTTTTTTTTTTCTCCATTGTGCAATATGTTGTTTTTTCCCGATGTGCCATTTCCGCTCAGATGTGCAATTTCCATAGTAGTTCCTATTTATTATTTATTATATTCTAGTGTACATAGTGTTCCTCTCTCTCTCTCTCTCAAAGTTAAGCAATATTGCATAACTTTTTAATAGTATATATTTTTTATTATATATATATATATATACATATATATATATATATATATATATATATATATGTGTATATGTGTATTTGTATATGTGTATGTGTGTATGTGTATGTGTATGTGTGTGTGTGCGTATGTGTGTGTGTGTATATATATGTATATATATAATATTATATTCTTCCTTTGTATATTGTTTTTTACATTCACACCTTGTGGTCTTGTTACATAATTTCATTGGGCAAGCAACTGTACTATGACAATAAAAGTTCTAATCTTCCAAGTCTAAGTCTAGAAGAACTCACTCATAAGTCCAGTACGCTTAGTATGGTACACACCATTGGTGTAATTTTTTTGATGGTGTCCAAGTTTCTGTTGGTGGGACTTCCAGGATTATGGAAATATAAAGAAACATTCACCATGCGAAGTCAAAATCTACCCAACAAACTGGAAAAGCACACCAGTCATCTTAGATGCAACTGCATTCTTGTATGTTCTGTCACTGTAGAAAAAAAGTAGACTAGTACTTCTCTTTCTGTTAACTTTATAGTGACATTTGTCAATGACAGGTAACACTTTTTTTGTTCGTAAAAATTCATTTACTGCTACTGTACTGAATAGCAGGCACAATATTGTATCCAAGTGTATTCTGCAATAGCTTCTGCTATCCTCAATAAATGTATGTTGATGCATGTCAGCTGATGTAATCATAGTTTTAAGATTACAGTGCTAGTACATACAGATATAGAGACAAAATGTCATAGAAAACTATTATATGAGGGCTATATGACAGGCCTGTTGTGGACCCAAACACAGGACATGGGAAACGGAATGAACTCAGAACAACAGCTTAAATACTGAAACAAATCACAAAAATGCATTTAACGGAAGTGCTAGGAATCCAAATAATAGCAAGGAAAGATAAAACAAGAGGGCACTCTATAACAAAGGACAAGGGTAGACTCAGACAATATACATTTACAAGACAACAAGGGGAAAAGTAATACAAAGCACAAAAACTCAAGGAATTGAATATAATTCCTTGTATTATATAAGCAGTTATATAAGCAATTGCATACTTGCATATATAATTGCTTTAAAATGCACTGAATCAGTCAGTGCATACTACTCACTCATTTCAGATGTTATCACCCGAATTAATGGCTGTTGTCACTTGTCATCAGTCCCACACATACCTGTTACAGGAGTTCTTTAATTCAGTTCTCTTTGGACTTCTAAAGTAATAATGAGTTGATTGTTTCCATGTTATATTAACAACAATATGCAGGGGTCTCCAAACTCCATACTATACACAACTGGTGATCATTGAGAATGACTAACCAATGTGTGAGTAACACTGAAATTGGGTGGTACTATCTATCTATCTATCTATCTATCTTACACAGTACTTTTACTGAGAACTTAATTAAAAGAATAGGCTGAATGATCAAAATCTAGATCGAACATAAAATTCAAGAAACTGAACATACAGTAGGTTGCAGAAACATTTTTATGCAATCAGATGTGATTGAAATGAAACCATGGCTGTATCCCAATTCAGGGTCTGCAGCCTTAAAGGCTGCATTTTAAGGCCGATTACGTCACCGCGACGCGATGAAGGCTGTCCCAATTCGAAGGCTACTCGAAATGCGGCCCTCAAATGCGTCCTTCATTTCCCTGAATTTTAAGGACGTAGCGATGTAGACTTTGTGGCCCAACATATCCCAGAATGCATAGCGCGGTGGTGGGTGTGGATAATTTTGCCGGAAAAAAAACGCCCACTACAAAAACCACAGGAAGAGGAAGTTCCTTCAAAATAATATATCCTCATTTCAGTCTGATGCTCACACAGTGAGCAGCAAGACAACATGGAGGTCAGATTTCCTACAATGAGACTTTGTGAGTACTGACCTTGCCTTTTGTAAAAAAAAAAAAAAAAAAAAAAAAAAATACATGGATGAACTGAAGGGCAAATTGATATATCCAAAATGTGCCCATGTATTTGCATGTATTCATTATGGAAATTTGTAACTGCTCACTAATAGATGCATAGGACTTATTACTTATGATGGGGAAAAACCCATTAAAAACATGTTAAACTGTCATTCTCAATCTTTTAAGTGATAAATGTTCTGTTGCTGTTGGTTATAGTTGCTGAATTCAGTGATTCTCAAACACATAGTGAGTTTTTAAATATTCATGGTGTTGTATTTCTAAGTGTGTGTGTATGTTATAGATTTAATAAATCTCATAAAGTGTTGATGCTTGATGTGTATACATTTGTGTTCATCAGAAAAAATAAAGACAACAATACACATGAAGTAGCACATATGCAATAACCTTAAGTTTGAAACTATTTTGTTCTGTATTTTTGAGTCTTTATTTGATTTTGAGTGATTTGAGTGATGAAAAGATAAATGGAGATGTTAGAACATATTTAGTCCATCCAGTTTTTTTTATGTTCAGTACATCACTTACAGTAATGCACAGTGTCATTTTTTTAAGCATCCATGTATGTACAATTTCAAGAGAACTTAAAGGACATCACTTTTTGACACAAAATTGTTATCTGTCATTTAGATTTAGAGAGCGATGTGATCCTGGAGATTCCTGTCCAACCTGTGATGCAGGGAGAAAATGTGACCTTGCATTGTAGAAAAAAGGATGTGAACTCCAACTACACTGCAAAATTCTACAAAAATGGCATCTCCATTGGGAGCAGCTCATCAGGAAACATAATGACTCCCACTGTATCCAAATCTGATGAAAGACTTTACAAATGTAGCATTGCTGATGCTGGAGAATCACCAGAGAGCTGGCTTAGTGTTGAAGGTAAGATGCATCAATATTCTTTAAATAAATTAGAGACAAACTTTATACCCAAACTGCATTTTAAAGCTTCATGACAAATTGTCTAAATGAAAAAAACAATAGGTGGTCTATGATGAACATACCTAAATGGTAAATGGCCTGCATTTGTATAGCGCTTTACTCAGTCCCTAAGGACCCCAAAGTGCTTCACACTACATTCAGTCATTCACCTATTCACACACTGGCAATGGCAAGCTACATTATAGCCACAGCTGCCCTGGGGTGCACTGACAGGCGAGGCTGCCGGACACTGGCACCACTGGGCCCTCTGACCACCACCAGTAGGCAAACACGGGGTTAGTATCTTGCCCAAGGATATTTGGCAAGATCAAACCTGAGATCGAACCACCGACCTTCTGATTAGTGGCTGACCTGCTCTCCAGTACCACATATGTCATCAGGTTAAGGGCACTAATTATACAACAATAAAAGGGAATATATTGCTGCTGGTTCAGTCAGTGTTGTTTGGAGAGAGATAAAACTAACAGCTTTAGAATCACTGCAAAAAGGGCGTAAACACAGAGCGCGGACCCGCCGAAACATCAGAATCAGCGCACTGTCGGCTTTCAGCCCCGACCGTGTCCGTGCCGACGGGTGAGAAAGGCAACATCTCACTGTTCCTGATCCGCGGGTCGCGCTTTGTGTTTACATCTTTGTGCAGAATCCGTGTACCTGCTCTCATTTACTGTTTTGTGGTTGTTGAAATTTTGCGAGGTTTAAGCTGAGATTCTGGCGTTTTGGGCAAAATAAATTAATATTAAAAAAATCAATTCAGGATTTTAATGAATCAATATCACGTTATCCAAGCCAGAATCGATTTTAATCGATAAATCGATTATCAAAACCCACCCCTAATCTCTAGTTATCATGCAGCTTAGACAATTAAGTGTTTCCTGAAAACCCTTTCCTGTCTGATCATTTCCTGATAACATTTACAATAATTGGTTACACAGCAGTGGAGAGTAGACTTTATCACAGTAGATGTCTTTCTGAAAGCGCTGTAACTAAGTTTAAGAATATAATCCACCCACTGTTATCATCTTCAATACCAACGCAGAGCAGAGCAGCTATCTGAACGCTACCCCAACAGAGGTCGATTATCTTGTTAATAATTTTACCTCCTCACTACATACGACTCTGGATACTGTAGCTCCTGTGAAAACTAAGGCCTCAAATCAGAAGTACCCGACTCCGTGGTATAATTCTCAAACACGTAGCCTAAAGCAGATGACTCATAAGCTGGAGAGGAAATGGCGTGTCACAAATTTAGAAGATCATCATTTAGTCTGGAGGAATAGTTTGTTGCTTTTAAGAAAACTCTCCGTAAAGCTAGAACATCGTAGTCTAAGGAGCTTGGAAAGAAAAGCGTCTGGACTTCTTTAAGTTGCTTGAAGACATTTCACCTCTCATCCGGGAAGCTTCTTCAGTTCTAGGGTCAAATGGTGGAGAGTCCCAGATTTAAACCCTGTGGGAGTAAGCCTCCAAGAGGGACAATGGACCCCCTAATGATCCTCTACCTAATCACACGAGCCAAAGTGTGAAAACGGGTGTAGGTCACAATCAGCCAAGGTTTTGGGTGAGCTCATTGTGAAAACTAATCCTACCCTATCATGTGATTTCCTGAGGTCAGATGGCCCAGGGTGTGAGTGGGCGTTAAGGCGTCTGGGAAGGGATCTCAAAACTGGATTATAGATGGCAGAGAGTTGGTGTCGTAAACCACCGCTTCTGTTCAAAGATGGTCGCTCACAGTGGACATAGATGGCTTCTTTCACTCCTCTTTCAAACCATCTGTCCTCTCTGTCCAAAATGTGAACATTGGCATCCTCGAAAGAGTGTCCTTTATCCTTAAGATGCAGATGGACCGCAGAGTCTTATCCCATGTAGGTGGCTCTTCTATGTTGTGCCATGTGTTTATGAAGTGGCTGTTTGGTCTCTCCAATGTAAATATATGCTTTAGTTTTTCTGTGTTTGTTTGTTTATTTTGTTTACTGTGTTCCTAAAATTAATTGCTTTTCTGAGACAATGTGAAAATAATCTTTAATTACATGCTGCAGAAAAACCACAACAAATCATCTCCATATAACTTCAGATATTTATGCACTTGCGAACATAAAACATTTTTTTCAAATTATTAAAAAAACAGGCAAATACATGATATTGGAGCAACTGTAATTCCTTCAGAGTATTATCACGATCTTTAATATTTTAGTAATGTTGGGAAGAAACTGCTGACGTAATTATATGATGTGCTTGTATTATTAGTAATGTATGCTTGAGTGTAAAATAAATAAGGACACAGTAAGTGTAGAGAAAAAAATGATGTGAGCAAAACTCTGATAGTTGATTCTGTTCATCTGGACATAGCGTTTTCAGTGGGAGAAACGTTTCATTACTCATCCAAGTGACTTTTTGGATGAGTGACGAAATCTCAGGACGTACCACAATTCACGGATCACATTAACTTGGTGGACCAACACCCACAGGCCAGTGGACTCATTCAATGATGAGGATGTACACATCCTGGACGGGGAGGAATGCTGGTTTGAGCGCGGAGTCAAGGAGGCCATTTACGTGAAAAGGGAAAGACCATCTCTGAATCGAGGAGGGGGCCTAAGGGTACATCTGTCACCATCTTACAATGCTGGGATTGCAGCCATTCCCCAACTCTCTGTGAATGGTACTCATAGCCATTGATCAGTGGTCTTTGATCAATGAGCTCTGATCAGTATTTGTTGATCAATGGTCATGAGAATTTTCATAATTATGATTAAGGAACTGACCTCCCAGCCCATTGTTCCTTCAGTGGGCTGGTTTCAGTCATTATGCAAATGTACGGTTTATAAGATTGGGGAAACCTGCAGTCAGCTGAGACTAAAGAAGTCACTTGGATGAGTGACAAAATGTTTCTCCCACTTTTGGAGATTTACTTACCTGGATGATTGAGCATGCATCAAGATGTGAGCAAAAAGTAAACCATTTTAGATTGTTGATGGACAGCAACTTTCTTTCCTTATTAAACAGATTATAATCAACTAGAAGTCATCAGAACATTACACTTAGACCTATTCGTGTTGCAAGTTAAATCTGGTCCACTCCCCAGCCTGAGAAACAACACCGATGGAAAGGAAAAATGGTATGTCATCATCAACTACTGCTTTGATTGGCAAGGTAACCTGTAAGAGCTATTTTTACTAATAAAGACTAATACTCAGACCATTACCTTTGCAATTTCAAAAAAGGTTAAAAAGTGAATGTCTACAATTTAGACTTTATTTACAGAATATTTTATTAAAGAAATTTAGCAAGAGCAAAGCAAAAGAAAAATCAAATACTTAGAGTCACAAAACAATCAAATCATTTAAACTATACTTATCTAACTAACCTATTCTGAGCTAAAGCTGAGTTTGTTCAGAATAAACACAACGAGATCTGAAGATGCACTGATAATAATCACGCAACAGGAAAACAGCTTGGCATTGAGTGAAAGTATGATGTAAATAAAAATCCTTCTGAATTAACCATCTAACAGGCAAAACTGAGCAGATATTTAGCAGATACAAATTCCAAAATAAATTCACTGTTTGGATTTCCATTACCCCAGTCAGTGTCCCTGCTGGAATTTTCAACTCTTAGATCCAATCTTCTGAACTGATCATCTCACAGAAGGGAAGAACCCAGAATCTCTATTCCACCCTATACTTATAACTCCTATCCTACTGGGCATCACATCTTCACATTTTGGACATCCAGTCAAATTGTTGACATTAATCATCCTTTGTTATTCTTAACATGCAGAATTTGTCTTAAGCACATTTTCACATGGAGATTCATTGTAACATAATCTCTTTTCAATTAAAATACAGAGGAATACTTTCTTTCACCGTTTTAAACTCTGCTAATTAACTGTTTTTTAAAATTTATTTTTAAAGCTTTGAAGCTGCTCATGAGCACTCACACATTTCACCACAAAACTCAGACATTAAAATAGTTATTTCTATTACTTAAACTATGTTTGTCATTAATATATTGATTACATTTGTATTTTATTTATCTTGATTAAGAATAAAATGCTTAATTATTAAGAAATAGATGAAAGCTCTGTTTTAGAACTTTGATCACTTTTACTAACATAAGTCTGACTATTAAGACCTTCAATATCTCTTAGCTGTGATGTGGAGGCGGCAAGGGGGAATTCAGTCTCATTTTACCCCAGGTCTCATGACAATACAGACAACATATTTTCTTCTTGCTTTCACTGTGGAATTCTTACTTTAAAAAGATTTAAAGGATCACAAAAATGTTTATACATTTTATCATAAAAAAATCTCCTATGATAAAATACAGTCAAACTGCATTTCTTGTTTAAATGTATATAGTATAAATTTAAAGCAAACAAATAAAGAAACATTAGGCATCACATTGCAAAATGACAGCAAGAGAAAAAAACAGCAAAATCCATGTTTTATTTGTCGTGTTGCTCTGTCCTGCGCTGAGGAAGAAAAGCAAAAAAACGTTTTAGGTTCACAACTGAAGACACAACACGGCAGTTTGTACGTGTGACTTTAGCAAGAAATATATTAAAGAAAAACTTACACGCCTGTTCAGTGTTTCTCGCTTGTTTCTTTCACAGTTTCTTCTACATCTCTTTCATTTTTTTGTTTCTCTCTCAAGTGTTTAATAATTTGTTCCTTGTCTTTTTCTAGCTTTCCCTTTCTTTCTGTCATTTGGATTATAATCTTCTCTGTTTCCTCCATTAGCTCTTCTGTCATCTTTAACAGTTCTTCATGTACTTCTGTTCTCTTTTCCAGGTCAGCTTTTTTATCTACAAGCTTATTCTTTTTTTTCTCTTTGTCAAGTAATCGGGTTTCTGTCTCTTTTTTCGTGACCTCTTTCATCCCTGCCTTGTCCTCCTGCAGTAGTGTGTGGAGTTTTTCGCTCTGCTTCTTCAGAGATGTCTTCTGATCCATCAGTTTTTTAATGGTTTCTCTGACATGTTTTAAGTCGTCCTCCTTGTTCTGCAACTCCTCTTCAAGCCTCTTCAAGTTTTCCTCACATTTTTTCTGTAATTTTTCCTCCATCTCTGTTTGATGTAGTTCATTTTCATCCTCATCATGTATGCTGATTTCTGTGTGAATAAAATTGCAGGAAAAAAATTATTTGGAAAATAGGGACAACATATTAGTCATTTTTATGTGTTCACATGTGTTGACAGTGTTAATTACTATACCAGTAATCAAATATAAATGGAAATAAAGAGTTTGAAGCATTACTATAGAGACTGACACTATGGTTACTACCACAATGTAGAGTCTAGAACAAAGTCTTCTTTTGAGAAGGACTGACTTTCAGATGTATTTCAAAATTCAGTGAAAATAGATGTTCAGAAATCACTAATGAAGGATATTTAAAATAACATTAGACGTACTGAAACTGCTACGTGTGAATCAGAGAGGTTTGGCCAATTTTATTCAAAATCACGTCTATCTATTCATGCATATCTAATTTTCACATTTAATTTTCTTTCACTGTTTTGTTTATATGAGTAAACGAGTGAGAACATGACATTTTGGTTGCAATTCCTATAACAAGGATGAAGCACAAAAAGTTTTAATTTATATTGTTGCTATGACTATAATTTACAGTGGGTGATTTCCTCAAATATTTTTACCTTTGCCCCCAAAATGTCTCAGTCACACTAGAGGAAAACAATAGCAAGACAACTTCGTCGTGTGGAATTTCTACACATTCAGCAGGTGGTTGTGGCAACCAGTTGGTCTTCTAGAGGTTGAGGGTGTTCTATACTCCACTTTTGATCACAAGGCAATTGCACAGGTTGCTAATGGGATGCAAACTGCCAACAAATAATCACAGTCTGACTTGAAGTCCAGTTACTCTCCGACAGACGGGCAACCACTTGCCAATAATTAACACTTAGTTTATAAATGCAGACAGAGAGTCAAGATATTGCAATCAATCTCAGTCAGTCTGCGCTGATGGGACCAACTCTGCATGTCTTAACACATCTCTTTACAACACAGGACACAGGGTTATATTCCTTTATAAAAGTAAAGTTGCTGAGAGCCTCCGATTTTGCCTTTAACATAACTGTTTATATGTTTGTGTAATTTTTATTTGAATCCCGTTTGTACTACTTAGCCCTTAATTATAAAGGCAGTTACACTAAAACAAGACATTAAAAAGGTCTGATGATGATTTGAGGTTGGGGTAAAAAGTGCTATGAAGTTTGAACTTACTGGTTTTCTTTTGTCCACATTTCCATATTAGGATTACTACTGTCACAAAGCTTATTAAACAGACAGCCAAGTTGATGATAATGTGAACAGCAGTATTAGACTGGACCATAAAGAGATCACCTGTAAATACAAGGAGACAAATGTTCTAGATTCTACTTTCTGTAACTGAAAATGAATGTGAGTGATATAAAAAAAGTGTTTCTACCTGAAACATGGATGTGTGCCTCTTTGATTTGACTGATATTCTTCTGTTGAACTTTGCAGGTGAAGCTGTAGCTCTGTCCTTTCTCCACAGTCACTTTACTGCTGACAGTATAGAGCCCATCAGAACCTCTGACATTCTTTGTAGGTTCAACAGAAATGGGTTTTCCCTCACTGTCCACCCACAACATCTGAGGCTCTGGATACCAGCCATTAGATTTACACTCTAACACCATTTCATTTTTGACATTGGTGAGTTCTATGACTGGTGAGGAAACTGAACCTGCAAAGAAAAGAATGAAAGACAAAATATTGAAATGTAGTGGCCAAAATATATATCTAAAAAAAAGATTTTTAAAATAGTTACAGTTCGCCCAAATTTCTCTCTTATTGACCTTAACTCAAATTGTCCTTTTAAGCTTATAGAGAGGCACAATGCTATGTGACATCAACTGTGCCAATCTAACTGGTCAAAATTCTAATAATCTTACTTATTTATTCCATTTTCTCTTTTCAAAGTTCCTGTATATAGACTGAAATTAACCTATCCAAGTAGTTCTTTGTCAAATCAGCTTTCCTCTGGGTCATCTTGGTAAAAGGGCCTCCTTGGCTGAAGTGTTTTTCTCACGGGGCCAGATACCCCTCGGTTGGCAAAAAGCCCATTTAGTGGGTGCTCAAATCGCCTGTGATTCTAAGTACTTTTGTTTTTTGTTATGTATCTCTCTTATTTGTCCAGTTGTACTGCTTAATAACCCAGCTGCTCCATGTGCTACACTGTTCAGGTTGTGTGCCCTAATGGCCAGAAAACCAGAATGCCAATGACTCTGTAGTCATTCCCTTGTCATGTTCATGTCAATATGCTCAGTCCAAATATCTGTCCAGGAAGTATTTTCTAGCCAAAGTAAGAGCTATTTTGGTTACCCAGAATAAAACTCATATGCCTCTGTGGATGATCCACTTTCTATTGTAGCTGACCCAAGTGTTTCTTTATCCCTCTTGTCATTCTGAGTGCCCTTTGACCCTCAATATCTATGTTGCTTAAAGTCTTTCTTCACATCTAAATTGCAAAGTGAAGAAATTAATCTAAATTAAATTAAACTTACCTACAGAAAGCATCACCACAGTTTCTGCATTAAATTTAGGTACAAGGCATTTGTATGTTCCTGCATCAGAGAGTTGCACTGTGGAGAGTTTCAGTGAAACGTCTCCACACTGCAGTTTGTTGACAGAGATTGATGTTCTTCCTGTGTACAAAGGATTCTGCTCAGTCAGAAGCTCCACACCCTCTCGCCTCACATAGACAGATCTAGGTTTGAGGTCAGTTCTGGACCAATCCACAGTCAGGTCAACAGCATCCACAGCAGGTTCCAGGTGGCATGGCAAAATGATGTCATCACCAATCATGGCCACTACTGGCTGAGTTGGACCAATCATTTGATGCTGACCTAACAAATTTAGGGACACATACAGTTCAGCAATTTTGTAATTGTGAAGATCAGTCTGAGCAAACTGTGTAATTGATTTATTTAACAACATCAACATAAACTGGTGCTGTTACAGTGTGTGTTTTCATCTTCTGTGTAAGACTACAGGAAAGCACTATAAATTGTGGATTTTATAAATGTTTGTGTGCAACTTACCACCACAAGGTTGTGTTAGAAAAAGGAGGACGACAACAACATGATGCAAAACCAAGAGATGTTTATTCTTTATAGGTCTCATTCTAGATGTCTGCAACAAAAAAAGGGGAGGGGGGGGGGGGGGGGGCATAGAAACACACACCTTTTTATATTAAGCCATTCTCTGATAGAAAAAAATGAAACAGTGAAAGACTGATTTGTAGACTGTCATGGTAATATCACATTTGAAAAAAGTATTTAATTATGTTAAATTTATTTTTAATCATTTGGAAATGCGCTCCTTTCCACATTCCTCAGTAACAACAGAGATTAAGGACATTACAGGAAATCTGGACATTCAATTGAAAGACAAACTGGGAATTGTTGACTTTTTCTTCTTAGCTCTTGATGAAAGCTACCATGTCATCTGGACACAGCCCAGTTACTCATCTTTGTGAAGTAATACTACAAGCAAAATAACAAAAGCCCTTTTTACAAAATCAAAGGTCTGTGAAAATTTTCACAAAAGTATGTTTTTGTTGATAAACAGTGATAAAACATTGGCTGTTGTACTGTGCCTTTTTCACATTTTCTGGTTGCCACATGTACTCTTACCAGTAACTGCTTATAAAGAGATCAAATTAACAGAGCGATGAAAGTAGAGAGACAAGAGACACAAGTAACATTGAGTTCAGTATATCCATGAGGTCCTCCTCCAGTAAGCTGTGTCTGTGCATAGGTCATGGTTTCTATTGTCTTGTTTGCAATTAATAGACTTACTGTCTATTTAATGCTGATAGAAGATATAGATTTTGTTTCAAATTGCAAACTCTCCAAGTAGCTACCAATAACAGCATGTAATTAAAATTACACATTCTAAATATTTATGAATACACAAGTATCCAGAAATAATAATTATGTTACTTTCACTCCTTCACTACAAAAAATGTTTCCGCTTACACACTCTTTGTGCCTCTGGTAACTGTAAATGCTTATGTGATTAATCAGATTTTATGTATTATAAACACCTGCTAGATAATTTAGTAAGTAAAGTAAGTAAATAATCAAAATAAATAAAGAAGGAAAGGATTACAGTGTAGCTTATATGGTAAAAATCTACATACCCGTTGAACTGCTTAAAACCATCCCCACAGCTCAAAGAAAGTAGGCTGTAATAAAACAATGTGCACTCTCAGCCCAACCCTCTGTTAAACAATAACGTGTGTTGACTTTATAGTTCCTGATATCAAAGGTCAGTTCTTTTGATAAAATGAGTTGAACTTTGTTTAAATGAACAAATGAATCAAATTGAAAGTTTAAGTCAAAGCTGTGTTTTAACAGTTGAATAAGTTTCAACATCGTACATGCTGTGAATTCTGTGTTGAGGAGTTTAGGAATGAACAAGGACATTATGTTTGTGAAGGGTGTCAAATATAACTAACTGTGTACAAGGAGTGATATGAAACTCAAGGTGTAGTTTTATCAGGTAGTTAGTAGAGTGTTAGGTGAAAACAGAGAGAAGAAGACAGAAAAGAAACAGAAACACATCTATTTATGTTTAGATGTCTTTATGTAAAGTGTAGATATAATGCATACAGTTTTCTTGGTGTATGTATGCAAGAGCCACTTCAGTAATTGCATGAGTTATTCCATCAAATAAAATTAATTGATAAGGGTGTAAAAAACAATGTTCTTAGCTATATTTGCTTTGGGACTTTAAAATTCTTCAACACCATGGCCCATTCCTCATCTGAGAGAAAGAGCTTCAGCTCACTCACGGCACAGCTGGCAATTTTAAAAATAAGTGTTTTCTTAAAGAGAAACACTAGGACAAAAAAATTATATTGGCTGTTTTGGTCTCCAATCAGCTCGCTAGCTACTGTAGCTAGGCAAATATCCCAGAATGCATTTTGTCCAAAACTCAAACGAGGCAATGGCGGAGGAACGCGGCTAAAAAGTTTGAAATATTACTTCTTCTGGATCACAAAATAAACTTCTTGTCATGTTTTGGGTGAGTCTGAGTAATTTTCCACAGCATCGGCTCTCCTCCCCTGGGTGGAGCTCTCATTGCTCCTCACTGCTCCTCACCTGTTGGCAATTACTCCAGCAGTATTTATGACAAGCACTCACAATGAACCTTCGCCAGATTGTCTGCTTGCCATAGTCAGTTCTCTGCCTCACATTTTGTCTTGAGTTCCTCAGCGTGTTTTGCTTAACCCTTTTTTTTCTGCTTGCTAGTTGGCACCTGGATATATTTTCCAACTCTCGCCATAGTCACGTTTCAGGATTCTGGTCTGCTGCTGCTGGTAAAACTCACTCACAAACTGCCATCCTCACCTGCCTGCCTCCCTGCACACCCACATCGCACTCTGTACTCACCTTCATCTAGTTCACCTCCTCCTCCAGCTAATCTCCACCTGCAACCAACCTCTTATCTTAGATTAATTTACAACGCAGCGGACCACTCTGATAATTATCTCCTTTGTTCCAGTGTTCCTGGTCTGCTATAGTTTCCATCGCCCGTCACTCAGCCTCCGGTTTTTGGTTCTGTGCTTGAGTCCCTTCCTTTTTCACGGGCCATTGAGCCCTGGCACTTTTAAGATACTTTCAGGTTAGAATTTTGCTGTGTAAACTTCAACTATCTGCTTGATTTATCAAGACATCACATATTTGCAAAAGTGCTCTGACGTTTTTCGAGATGGCTTTTACCCACCAGCTGACTGGGTGGTCAAGGCACAGAATCCCAGCGCATCATTTTCATCATTTTTCCTTTCCCTCTCAGTCTTTCGCTACTCGAGTTAAACATGATATATAAGTCACTTAGATAACTTCTAAATGTTCATGTTTGGTTTATTTCAGTGTTTGATTTGTTCCTGAGCAAATTGGTTTAGCTGAAATTAAAGTTCAGCTTTATAACTGGACCGTTTTATTTAATACTGAAGTCTTACTTGGAGAGCTGTCAGTCTATTTTGAATTTCACCCGTCATATCCCCTGATGTAAAATGTTATGTTCTTAGTTAAACAGCTGACTCTGAATTAAATCTAACATAAAAATATTTAAATTCAGGAGGAAACATTTCACCGGGAGCAATAACAGCATGTTAATACATGGAAATCCTAAAGGCTGCTACAAAAATGATCAGATTATATGTTGAATATTTGTTCAATTCTCTTCCAAAATCCAGCCATCTATTGTCAGTTTTGTGTGTCTACTAAAATAAAAAAGTGTTCTAAGATCTCACTTATTCAGGCATACATGTGTACTATTTTTATTGAGAGAGAGATTAAGCTTGTGTTTCTGTCATGTACTGAGTCATTGTGCTTAACTGTATGAAGTTTATTAGACATTATGAAACATGATATGTAAAATTGAATTTTGGCCAAAGTGCTTTTTAAAGTTACCTTAAAATAAATCTACATCATGTGTAATTTCAATTGAAAATATTAATCACAGTTAAATTAAAAGGGAATGGTAGTAAAAACTGCCGTTCTCAGGAAGTCTGGACTTGAGAAGTCTGAACGCGAGTGCGGACTCGTTTACTTGAAATTTGAGAAACCGCCCCATTTTTGATTAGTATGTTTAATTATTTTATTTTAAAGTATATAATTTTTAAGACTATTGTTGGTTTTAAGCTAGTTTAAACCAAACCACTCCACTGGATTTAGCTACATTTTGGACAGGGTTCCCAGAATGCAGTAGCTTGCAAGCTGATTGGAGACAAAAACAGCTAATCAGAAGTTTTTGCATCCAAGTCTGTTATTGCTTGGTTTTGTAGTACAAATATAACGGTGTGCAGAAAGAGTTGAACATGCAGGGAGCAGAGATGTTGAGAGTGCGAGCGACACACTGTGAGCAGGTCCCCAGAGATCTGACCAAGAGCAAATGCAAAAACAGAGCTAGAGGGGCTGTTACTGTATGTGTATATGGATAATAGCAAACACTGAAATACACTGTTTGCACGCAGCAATAAATTTTGTTCACTCAAATTGAGCTTTTCTTTGCTCAAAATAAATTTCTCCTCAAAATACAATACTTGTACTTTTACTTGTACTTCAATACTTGTACATTTTTTTTTACGTGCCATAGATGTTGTGCTTCATTCAGGCATCCCCCAGCATGATGCCAGGGCCCACAAGATATTGATTTTAAGAATCTATCATGTGGCCTCTTCTTTTGACCTTTTCTTCTCTCCTGACATGATGCTGTTGATTATGTAAATGACAAACTTCAAGTTAGGCATGATGTCAGGATGGAGTGATGTGAAGAGATTTGATTACACAGGACTTCTCATCCTAGCAGATGTGTATCAGTCCAAAGGGGAATCTATCCTCATCCCATCCTGTGGGATGAGCATAATGGGTAACCAATCTTCAGGCCACCACGTCAGATAGTAAGCACCAACCTCCGATTTGATGACCGACTCAATTGTCCTTATCAACACAAGGAGGCTCCAGGTTGTCAAACTTACTTGTTATAATTTTTTCATAACCTACTCCCTTGCCCAGTATCATCCATACTCTGTATCAGCAGAGCATGAATAATACTGGTAGGGAATATCAAGGCAAACAAGCCGGAGCTTCCCTCCAACGCTGAAGCTGACAAAGGCGAGAGCTGTCTTCTCATCTCTGTTTGCATTCACAGCCACCACCATGGCAGTGAGTTACATGTCCTCCTTCTGAGCACCAAAAACCGGGAGCTAACTGTATATCAGGATTATAAGTAGAAACCACAAATGATCATGCATTTATTTAAAAAATAAATTATATTAAATATTGTGAGTGGTGAGGAAAGACTTTTATGTTTTTCTTGTTTTTTCTCTTTTCCTCTTTAATTGCATCGGTGAGTCTGCCTTCAATAATTTAGTACTGTTCACTGTTGTGGATCAGCAAAGAACATACTGACAGAGATTATTCTTACAGGTGCTAGGGAAATCCTGACATTACAGGATGCATGGTGTTATACTACAACGGCAGAGAGATTTAAAAAATGTGGTTTCAGTAGAAGTGAATGGGGCATTTTTGTATCGAGAGGCACTACACAAAAAATAATAATGCAATACAATCCATTTTGTGTTTGTTCTTTGACATGTCCAATAACCCAATCACCCCCAATGTCCCATCCTCATCCAATTTATTACATGGAAAATAATTTTTGGTGAGTTTTTTAAATAAATAGTTGATAATTCAAACATTTAAAGTGGAATTTAAAGGCTTAAAATCCAGAAGATAATTTAACACTTGTGAATACTTTAATACAAGTGATATATGAAAAAAAGCAGAGGAAATATTGTTGGTTGAGGTTTTTCTGGCAGATTTTGAGAGTGTAGATTTTTGTACACAAAGGTATCAAAATGGTGCAAAATGCATAAGCAGAGTATGGATGAGTAAAAGACTAAAAGACTCTAGATTTTAAAAAATAAGATTTCTGGCAAAAATCCATGTTGCAAGCTATAACGCAGCCAAACACTCCTGTGTTTCACTGACTAGAGTAACATTGCTGGCATTGTACTAATGCCTGACTGTCACACTCCCACAACTGATTGCGGGTGATATGTCATCATCAGAGTAACCAGTTTTGTTTTTGGTTTTTTTTCAGCATGAATTGTGAGTCTTTGAGCTAGTGCTCTCACCCATCGAGCCCCTACTATATTTTCCTTTGAAAGTAGAAAAGTGAGCTCTCTAGCGATGATTGACAGAGTGCAGTAAAACCTGATGAGTCTAAAGCTTAAAATCAACAAAACACCTCCAAACTTTCAGGATTTTTTCTGAGGAGTAAACTGACTCTTGTTCTCAAGAGTTTGTATCAAGCAGTCATTTTCAGAGGAGAAACCGAAACAATTCATGTGAGTGTACTCCGCCCACTCTGTACACAGCAGAGCAATCAGCACCAGCCTGAAAGAAATCTGAGAAACCTGCTGCTGCAGTCAGCTCTGTGTTTTATCTCTATTTGGCAAATACATTAAAGAAAAGCACAAAGGTTCAGCCAAGGCTGGAGGTGACCCATCAAACACTCACCAGGAACACAGATAAGCTTAGACTATGGCCTTTTATTTTGAAATTAACCTGCTCCATAGCAGTGTAACTTAGGTACATAACTAAAACTGAAAGCTCAGAGTTTCTTTTAAGTCACCTCGATAGACAAAGTCCTGCTTTGAGTACAAGTCTCTGCACGATTCCAAGAGCAGTTCTTTACAAACATAAACACAGCTTTTCTCACACTTTGCTGCTACATTTGGAGCTTTGTGGGAGCTTTTAACAACTGACAAACATTTGTCATCTTGTATGTGCTCACAGTTTGACAGCAAAACAACAAAAAAAAAGACTTTTTTTTTCTTTAACCACATATTTCAGTGTTTTTTATAAGGTTCTTGTTTGTTTGTTCTCTGAATCAAAAAACAAAACAACAAAACAACAAAGAACCAAACAAATAAAAAAAAAAAAGACTTACCACAGATAAAGACACAGCGATCCAAACTGTTGCTGTTAAAGTGAAATGAATCGTTGGAGCTGAGCAGGAAACAGGAACTGAGACAATGATTAACGAGTCACTGCAAACCAGACACTCAAGTCTGATCAGTTTCTAACGTTCACTGCTGCACATTCCTTGGTGTTTATCAGCTAAACACTGAGCATGACGAACACAGGGACGGTTGACCTTGATTGCATATTGCATCAGATCACTACAGAGCATGTGTAGATAGCTCAGCAGTTTCTTATTACCTTCAACAAGGAGCTCATGTTTTTGGTAGTGTTTGCATTACGTTCTGTCTGTAAACACAACAGCTCTAAAAACTCTGTAGGGTGTAGAGCAGGATGATGTTATAACAATCCATTGAAATCTGGTTTGCGTCCACCAAGGTCAACTTTATGACTTGTTGGTGGAAAATTGACAAAAAGTCTTAAAACTTGTACACTTGTAGAAGTGCACTGTGTAACAACATTTATAAAGTATAAAGATTTTAAATATCATGTCACGTTCGACCTCTGACCTCTCCCTGAGTTCAACAGATCAACCTGAAAGTCAGAGTAATGATAATGTTATATAGAGCCATTTATTTAAAACTATGTCATTGTTGGTACTGACAGCATGTAGCGAATGATACATGGGTATTATAAATATCAGGTTACTCTGGACCTCTGACCTCTTCTTTAGGGTCAAATATGGTCAAACTTTCATAAAATGTATTTTATCTATAATTCAAATTCTACTGCCTTTATATTGGTGACATGTTTCATGACTTTGTTTTGTGCACTACAGTAACAGGTTGCAACCACTTAAATACAAAACAGTACAATGTTCCTGAATGTTTTTAAATAAACAGTTTCTTATAAAAACACCTTTTTTTGGTATTTACTATTAAAAATGTAAATGTATTTGAGTCAAAATCAAATGAATACTACACATGTACTATATCCACATAAATAGAACTAATTATACTCAAAATTATGTCAGGTATATCAGATTAGTTTTTAAACACTTTAATATTCACTGTATACATCTTTTGCAAATAGTTTCTTCAGTGCCCCTTGCACCAAACTTTGATGTATTGCTGGTTACATACAGCCAACTTTGATTTTTGCAAATTAACCTTTTTGTGATATTGTTGTGGAGAACATAGAACGGCTCAATTTATTAAAATGAGGAGATAATGATAACCTCTTCCCTGGGGTAATGATTTTGGCCACTCTGGCATGGAGGTACAAGAATAAATCAATTTACACATCATATTAACATGAGTACGGTTTTATTAACCCTCATGCTGTACAGAACCTGTGATGTCCAGACGGTATTCCTCTGGTGTTCTGCAGTGAAAACTTGTGGATTTAGGGATTAACATAGTTGCCATGGTTTCCTCTCTTCTCTTATTTATTATGTGTGATCAGGAGAATTCTGGAGAAGATGGGCCCCTTGCTGGCCAACAAGAAATGGGATAACTTACAAAGTATGGATGTGTGTTATCAAGAAGATAATTATTAAGAACACAAGTTAACCCTTTAAGACCGGTCAGAGCGGGCACGCTCTGTTTTGCGTAACTATTTTTTTTAAATCCCTGTAGCACTGCAACCATGTGAGCTAGCGCAATAATTTTTTTGCATATGAAACCGGAGGAGTTGTACTTACATCTTATGCCATCGGCTTGTCCTAGGTCACAGTTTCCTTCCACATAAAGCTTTGCAAAAACTGCATAAAAAGCGCTTGCAGCAACAACAACATAATATTCCAGAAACACGCTTTGCCGATCCGATCAGCTGTTTGTAACACTTCCTACGTTGGAATAGACGTCAGCACGAACTAGCTCATGTCCACCATTACCTGCCCGAAACCGGAACTGACGCCATTTTGTGTTTTTTTTTTCAGGGCCTTATAAGCCTATACTGTTTTTTTTTAAAGTCATGTTTGACTTTATGCTTTTCTGTATTGTTCCTGTGATGCTTAGAACTCAAATTGTACTGCTGGAAATAGTTTATTTTGATGCTGTTTTATTTGCAAATTTGCACTATAATATTTTTTTTTCGTTTTTTACTGCATGTCATACAGAGGTCGAGTTCTTGTTATCAATAATCTGGTTTCTTCTGCTCTGTGGCACCGGTTGACTTGTGTTGATCCCCCAGTTACCCTCTTGTCTAACATTCAAAGGATCCTGGTGGACTTTTTTTGGGATAAGTTGCACTGGATTCCTCAAAGTGTCCTTTTTCTCCCTAGAGAGGAAGGCGGACAAGGTCTGGTCCATTTGGTCAGTAGAGGGGCTGCTTTTCGCTTTCAGTTCATTCAGAGGCTGCTTACAGGACCCCCAGATCTAGTATGGAGGAGGGTATCGTGCTGTATTCTTCAGCAGCTTGGTCATATGGGTTTGGATCTCTGTTTCTGATGGACTCAAGCAAGCTGAACGCTTCACTTCACTTCACCTTTTTACAAGAGTGTTTTTCTGTATGGGCTCTGCTGAGGAAAGGGATGCAACAGCAGGCAGAATCTTTGTACTGGTTGGTGGAAGAACCTTTACTGTTTGGCAGCTTGCTGGATTGCCCTGTCTGGGGTAGGACTACTTTATCCAGACGGCTCCATGCTGCACAAGTCTTTTCTCTGAAGAGAGTGGTAGAGCTGGCTGGATAATTCGTATGGACTCGCTGCACAGCTTGGGATAAGGTCTACTTGAGTTTTTGGTCAGCTTTTCGATAATTGGAAACGCAAATTAGGTGGAGTTGAGAGTTCACTTTTGGCAAGTTATTGTGACGGCACTCTGTTTCCAAATCATTTAGATCCTTATCTTTCCATCAGACTGTTTCCTGGTTTTAAGAACTGCTTTGGTCCTTTACTGGATAATGTGGATGTTGCAGGGGTGTCCCTGGAAGGGGCCTCTGGAAAACTTTGTATAGGCTGCTGGTAAAAACTCTCAATCGAGGCAAGTTGAATGCACACAATGACACGGTGAGGAGGACCCATCTCTCCTTAGCACCTGACATCAAACCAGCATGGAGATCCCTTTACAAACCTCCCCCCACAAAAAAGCATGTAGACTTGCAGTGGAGAATTGTTCATGGCATTGTTGCTGTAAATTCTTTTGTTTCTGTTATTAACGCTGCTGTGGAAGACAAATGTCTATTCGGTGAGCAGAGGGAGACCCTGTTTAATTGTTTTTCCGAATGTGTTCGCCTCTCGGCTCTATTTGCACTCCTGGAAGCTATTTTTAGTAGATGTGGGGTAACTATTTTTATTTGTGGTTTTTAGATTTACTCGTCTTAGGAGGAACAAATGCCAGCTGCTTAAACCCAATTCTAACCCTGTCACTAAAACCACATTCTGAGTCTCAAAAATGCCTTCAAACTTGTGGGGACCGGGATTTTGGTCCTCATAAGGGCTGTTGGTCCCAACAAGTATGGCTGACTTCCAAATTTTTGTTCCCACCAAGATAAGAATACATGGTTGCACAGAGGTGTGTTTTCATCACGGATCAGTTTAGATGATTAAATCATCAGAATAAATCATAACAGTAAAATTATCATTAGAAATCAACCTAAATAATAAACACATCAATATTTTTTTTTTTGTAACACACTTTCAAGAGCATTACTTTTAGTTAATGGAAAATATTATTGTTGTAGTCTCTCCTATTCTGTCCACTTTACAAAATCCATGTAGGTTTTACCCAAATGCAACTCAGTAAAGTCTGAACATAACGATGTTTTTGAAACACTGCTGCTTAATAATAGTGTTTATGGTACATAGTAAATTGTTTCCTCTTCTTCTTGGACTTGCCGTGTACACCTTAATAAAACACTATTGTTTAGAAGTTATAGTTTGTTTTTATAAATGCAGCTTTACAGTTTACAGTTCAACATACTGCATGTTTTATTGTCTTGGCTTTTATAGAATTAACATGTTCAACTGCAGGCACGTGCAGAGGGGGGGGCTAGAGGGGCTTGAGCACCCGCCCCTTTCCTGATGGGTGCCCAAAGTGCCCTTTTGTTGAGGCAACTTTTTAAAAAAAAATATTTATTTATTTTTCCTGTCTGTGCCCCTCAACAATAATATTTAACTATTAATCACAGTTTTGCTAAATAAAAGGATCTGGCTTGCATCAGTCACATGATCACATTTAACCAATGATCGCCCTTGACGGCAGAACGCGCTGGTTACGAGCCGGGAACGAGCTCACAAAGAGCACGCGCATTTTTTGCGGTGCTGTAGGAGAAACACAAATTAACTCAGAGACACAGACTGATGCAACAAAACCAGTAAGTAGGTGTACAGCGTACACTGTAGTGCATAGCACACAGGAGTATTAGCTTATTATGTACACGTTGGTAAGCTGTCTTGTTGCAACTGACGAACTGAAACAAACGAGCGTGCTGTGTGTGCAACAGCGTGACAAACATTACCTGTTCTTTTATTAACTGCACAAGTAGTGCTGGTCATAGCTGCTGGCTACCTGTGTAAGGCTGTCATGGGTCTGTAGCTCTGTCACCGTTTTAGGGAACATATTTAGTTTTAAAGTATTTAGAACATATTTAGTTTTAAAGTTTCCGGGCTTTTCCTGCCTTTCTGGAGGGATTATATTTCACTAAAAAACGGTCTAATATGCATGTCCACATAATTATGCATTATTATAATTATAATATATTAAAAAACACACGCTGTATTTTAAAGAACATACATTAAGAAGCAGATTATATTAGATTTATATTTTAAATAAGACAAAATTTGGATTTTACAGCAGTAAAATCTCTGTATGTTTCTATGTATCTCTACAGTTTAAAAATTTAATAAGCTTTGCCCTGCACAGAGTGGATAGTGAAACAAATGGAATCATCATAAATACATTATTTCATATTTATTACTTCCCCCTCCTCATTGCTTTATTATTGTAGCTCTAGTAATAAATAATAATGTAAGGATTCTGGATCAGCACAGTGATGCTCATAGTATATACAGTATTCTGAAGAAGGTCTAAAACGTCACTGTGTGTGCGTGCATATGTGTGTTTTATTTAGATGGATTTTAAAAAAAAAATATTACTCATGATATAACATTGTCCAGACATGGCTGGTAAGGACATGAGGAGGAAACAGTAGGAGCTGTGTGAGGCTACTAAAGGCAGTGCTATAACATTTTTCTGTCATTATTTTATTATAGATTAAGTGCAAGAGTTGTTAAGTGTGGATAATTAAATTATAGTTTATTGCAATAGCAAGTTGTGCCTTGTTCTCAGATAGACAGCAAGTGGAGAGTGATATATGAAATGATGGGATGGAAGGAAGAAGAGAAGCAAAGAGTGATTCACAGGCAGAGCCGAGTTTATTTCTCACAGTTTTTTGTTGGCTTATGGTTCCAAGTGCTGTCACCAATCTTTGCATTTTGTTATTATCTCATGACACTTGTTTAATCAGCTACCATCTCTCCTATGGACTTTTTAATGTCTACAGTCTCAGATCAACACAGCCCTGCCCTCCAGCACTATCGGCAGCAACCCCTCAACAGCAACATTGTACCCATCAGGTAAAACATCGGCTACGTTTTCTTTGCCTTGTTGCCCATATTAGATTCCAAATGAATGTGTGTTGTTGTTATTCAGCCTGGCTCAATGTGCCCCTTTTTAACTTTGAGCACCCGCCCCTTTAAACCTCTCTGCACGGCCCTGTTCAACTGGAATCTTTCTGGGTGACATTTGAAAATTTTCCTTGCTTCTGTGTGCATATTAAGTTAATTGGTGATTCTCCCTCTGTATTTTAGCATATTCATTAAACACAAAGAGAGAAAAAAAATTCAAGTAAAATAAACATTTGACTTCTTAGACAGATGTTCATCAAGTGAGTTTCTTCTGAATCTCTTCTATTTTGTTCTAAAGAAACAAAATAAAATCTTCTATGATAAAATTCACTCAAAATGCATGTCTTGTTAAACTGTATATAGTATAAATTTAAAGCAAAAAAAAAAAAATAGAAATATCAGGCATCACATTGCAAAAAGACAGCACTGACAAAAATAACCCATGTTTTATTTGTTTATGTTACTCTGTCCTTCGCTGATTAAAAAAAAGGAGAGACGCTAAAGACACTGGGAACATAAATTGAACACAACACGACAGTTTGTATGTGTGACTTTAGCAAGAAATATGTTAAAGAAAACTTACACACCTGTTCATTGTTTCTCTGACAGTTTCTTCTACATCTCTTTCATTTTTTTGTTTCTCTCTCAAGTGTTTAATAATTTGTTCCTTGTCTTTTTCTAGCTTTCCCTTTCTTTCTGTCATTTGGATTATAATGTTCTCCGTTTCCTCCATTAGCTTTTCTGTTATCTTTAACAGTTCATCATGTACTTTTATTCTCTTTTCCAGGTCAGATTTTTCATCTACAAGCTTATTCATATTTTTCTCTTTGTCAAAGAATGGGGTTTCTGTCTCCAACCTTTTCATGACCTCTTTCATCCCTGTCTTGTCCTCCTGCAGTAGTGTGTGGAGTTTTTCGCTCTGCTTCTTCAGAAATGTCCTCTGCTCCATCAGTTTTTCAATGGTTTGTCTGACATGTTTTAAGTCGTCCTCATTGTTCTGCAACTCGTCTTCAAGTCTTTTCTTTTCCTCACATTCTCTCTGTAATTTTTCCTCTTTCTCTGTTTGATGTAGTTCATTTTCATCCTCATCATGTATGCTGATTTCTGTGTGAATAAAAATGAAAAAAAAATGTTGAAAAGTAATATCAGAGCTAAAAAACATACTTGCTTGCTACAGTAAACACCCCCCCCCCCCCCCCCCCCCCCCAAATTTCACATTTGCAGGGGAAAATGAAATCATAATCAACATCACAAAAAAAGTTAAATAATTTGCACTGAAACAGTGTTAATGAAACCTAATAAATATCAGGTAGATATTTATATTATGTTTTTAAGAAACATTTGAAACTAAAACACTAAAAAAAATATTGATTATATTGGTTCCAAAGGTAGGGATAAATTTAGTAATCAGTACGTGTTTAAAGTTCCAAACTAATGCATCCATGAATTTAATGATTATCTGCGTTTGTCAGAACAGTATGATAAAGTTAGAACTTACCGGTTTTCTTTTGTCCGCATTTCCATATTAGTAATACTGTTGTAACAATCGATATTAAGCAAACAGCTAGGTTGATAGTAATCTGAACAGCAGGATTACACTGGACCAAGTAGAAATCACCTTAAATTAGAAAGCACACAGAATATACTGTCTGTAAATAAGAAGTAATGTGAATAACTAATAAAGTCAGGCCATAGCTGGACTGGCCATCGGGTATACTGGGCATTTGCTCGGTGGGCCGATTGTGATTTTTCGTTTTCATGGGCCCATGGGGTTTTTTTGTTTGTCTTTTGTAATGGTATAAACAATGAAAGGTGGTGGATTGACTAGATGCTGGCAGATGTGTAAAAATAACACAGTTGTTTGGTGGTGGCTATGGCGGAGCTTCCACTGAGGCCAGCAGGTGGATGAGGGAAAGGAGGGGAGGCAGGAGGAGGAGAGACCTGAGATGGCCGCAGGTGAACTGAACTTCAGGTAAGAAGTTATGACCTGCAGTCTATCTAGGTCAGTTATAAACCAAGTTTAGGTGGAGTTTATTTTCGTTGTGCTAACTTTTTACAGTCAGTTACAATAACTCGTACTGTGTACTAGCTAGCATGACAGAGTTTCTATACAGCTGGGTGGGTGCTATGATGCTACTGATAGTGAACTTTATTTTATTCATAAGGTTAGTTAGTAGAGTTGCCAACCTTCCCGTAAAAAACGGAATTGTCCCGTATTCAGAGAAAATATTACACGTTTCGTATTGAGCTGAAAAGAAACAAAGTTTGTCCCGGACTTCAGCTAGAATGAAAAAAGACACAAAGCTGGAGTTATTCTGTGTCTTTGTTGCAGAGCTGCATCTTCTTCTCTCATTCACCCCCTCCCTCTCCTGTTGCTACTTCAATCATGAAACTGATCAATTATCAGCTGATCGGCTTTTCTGACACCATTCCCGTCTCTCTTGTTTATCGCCCACTTTGCGCCAGAAAGAGGAAACCAGCTGATGTCGTGCTAAACAACAGCAGCACGTTTAAGCTTGATCAGTTGTTGTTAGAATTTATTTAATATTACTTTCTAGTATCAGCTGATGTTTGCTGGAGCCACAGCCATAAATCTGCTGGTCATGATATCGGTTTGGTTATCTGGTGAGAGGAAAACATGAAGATGAAACCAGGAGATGTCCTTACTGAATCATCAGAGCTGAACAGGTGATGGAGAAACAGGTTTACCTTTTAGGTGACATGAATGAGTTGAAGGGAAGTTATGAACTGTTTCTGAGAGGATCCTTTTCTACATAGCTGACAGCTGGAAACTGTGCAGGGGAGGGTCCAGCAAAGTTTTGCCAGGGGGCCAGTTAGGGAAATTAACAGGGAATGGGGGGGCACAAAGAAATACTTTTCTTTCTTATTCTCATTTAAAATGTCTAGCTTATAATAAATAATTATCTGAATCTTACAACCAAAGTTTTTATCTGATGTAAAATGTATAGAAATCCTACATAAATACTAACAAGACAATTTACATCACTGTCACAACAGCATTTGTTTTCATTCAAAGGCTTTTTGGTTCTTCCTATAATACCCGGTGGGCCGGTCTCTAATCAAAATGCCCAGGCCGAATTTTTGTCCCAGTCCAGCCCTGAGTCAAGCATATAGCATTTTTCTACCTGATACATGGATATGTGCTTCTTCAGTCTGGTTGATGTTCTTCTGTTGGACTCTGCAGGTGAGACTGTAAGTCTGTCTCTTGTTCACAGTCACAGTGCTGCTGACAGTATAGAGGCCATCAGAACCTTTGGCACTGTTTGTAGATTCAGCTGTGATTTGGTTTCCCTGACTGTTCAGCCAAAACACCCGAGGCTCTGGATACCAGCCGTTAGATTTGCATTTAAAGAAGATTTCATTTTTGACTTTGAATATCTCAATGACTACAGAAGAAACAGAACCTACAGAGTAAAATAAGGATAAAAGTTACTTGGAATGCAAAGTTCAGAATTAAAACATTTTTGACTTATTTCAATGGTTCATGTTAGTCCAAATTCCTTCCCGATTACCTTCGATTACTCTGTGATCACGCCATATACTTAAGCTTTTTGTTGAAATGGTACAGTGGCCTAAATTGTAATTATAAATACTACTATGCTCTTTTAAAGATCCATTGTGGTTGTCCGATTTAATCCTGTTACATATTAAATGTCCATCTGGTCAGGTCAAATGCTTTTTTCTTTTGTTGTTTTTTACCCAGCTGCCTAAATGTTCCTCTCATTGGCCTTAATGCCCTTTGAAATGTCTCTAATTCTAAATACCCTCACTATCTTCCACGCCTCTCTCCTGTTAGTAAACTGCACTTCTTGAGAACTCAATAAACTATGCCATGCGTCTGGTCAGTCCAAATCTCAATCCAGTTAGCTATGTTAGCTCAAGTGAGAACTAATCTGTCTTACCCAAATTTTACTATTAACTTATATGCTCCTGTAGATGATTCACTTCCCAGTAGAATATCCATCTTGTCATCCAAGGTAAGCTTCTGTTATTTGTCAATATCCCATGCCTTAATGTTTTTCTCTTTTTTTTAAGAGCAAATGGTATTGATGTCAACTTACCAACAACGAGCTCCATCCCAGTTTCTGCACCAATTTCAGGAACAAGGCAGTTATACATTCCTGCATCAAAGATTTGCACTTTGGAGAGTTGCAATGAAATGTCACCGCATTTCAGTTTGTTGACAGACAGTGATGTTCTTCTGGAGTATAAAGTATTCTGAGTCACGAGCTCCGCATCGTCCCGCTTTAAGTGGACAAATCTTGGTTTAAGGTCACGTCTAGACCATTCCACAGTCAAGTCAACAGCATCCCTAGCTGGTTCTAGCTGGCATGGTAAAATGATGTCATCCCCTGTCATTGCAACCAATGGTTGAGTTGGACCAATCATCTGAGACTGACCTGTGGATAAAGTATAATAAACTAATAATATAATTACACTTCATTTGGGTAATTTTTCTTGGGCTGCAATTTTCCAGGTGGTGTTTTCTTTATATCTTTCTTCCAGTTGTCTTGCAACACTCCCATCACATATGCACAAAAACTCTCACCACATTAACATTGTGTTCATTGTTCAATATTACTTTGCAACTTACCTCCACAATGCCATGTTAGAAGAAGAAGGATAACATCATGATAGAAAACCAAGAGAAGCCCGTCCTTCATTGAACGCATTCTCGATTTCTGCATAGTAAAAATAATATAAATACAGTGGGTATGGAAAGTATTCAGAGCCCCTTAAATTTTTCACTTTTTGTTATATTGCAGCCATTAACCCTTTAAAGCCGGTTGGAGCGGGCACGCTCTGTTTTGCGTAACTATTTTTAAATCCCGGTAGCTCTGCAGCCACGTGAGCTAGCGCAATAATTTTTTTTTGCATATGAAACTGGAGGAGTTGTACTTACATCTTATGCCATCAGCTTGTCCTAGATCACAGTTTCCTTCCACATATAGCTTTTCAAAAACTGGATAAAAAGCTCTTGCAGCAACAAAAACATAATATTCCAGAAACATGCTTTGCCGATCGGATCAGCTGTTTGTAACACTTCCTACGTTGGAATAGACGTCAGCGCGAACTTTTGCATGTCCGCCATGACCTGCCCGAAACCGGAAGTGACGTCATTTTCGCGGAAATTTAGTTTTTTTTACCATCAGGGCCTCATGAGCCTATACTGGTGTTTCTAAAAGTTATGTTTGACTTTGTGACTTTCTGTGTCGTTTCTGGGATGCTTAGGACTCATATTGCACTGCTGGAAATAGTTTATTTTGATGCATATGCTGTTATTTTGCAAATTTGCGTCATAATATTCATTTTCGTTTTTCCTGCAGTATATGAAAATCGGTATATTTCAAAAATAAAACTATTAAGACACTTAAAATAAATTTCCTGTGGTGGGAAACTAGTTTGTGCAACTTTTTTGTATTTATAGTTTTGAGGGATAAGCCTCTTAAATTTCTCTAACTAGAAATATATGTTAAAAAAACAAAAAGATTTTCAATTTTTTTGTAGTTTATTGCACTTTTTTGCAATTTATGTAATTACTATGCACTTAATGCAGACATATTATTAAAATCTGGGCTATAATGGTTGTATTGATGTATAGCAACTTGAAATGCTCCCAAAAATGAAACTACAGCATGTAAAAATATAATATAAGCTCTGGCGGACTTGGTTCTATGGTAGGTCTTAAAGGGTTAATGTACACACAGCACCCCATATTGACAGAAAAACACAGAATTGTTGACATTTTTTGCAGATTTGGAGGAGGTAGAGCAGGTCATCTGCTAATCTGAAGGTTGGTGGTTGGATTTGCATGTAAGATTGAAAGCACATCCATAGAAAAAACATTCTGTGAATTAAGCCCTTTCAGTACTCAGAGTAGAAAATTGCTAAGAACCATTTACCTGTGATATCAGTTACACAGTTTCAAATTTATACATACATTCTGTTGTGCTTATCTTTTGTTGTTAAAGTTTTCAGTGCTGTTGCAGTTTGCATAATAAATGTGCTCAATAATGAAACAGATGTTGATTTAAAAGTAGTTTCACACACACGTGCATAGAAATCACTCTTGGGGCTCCCTGGTGGTCACACCAGTTGCAAAAAGACAAGAATTTTGTGCGTTAGTATACAATGGCAAAATGGTTGAATCAGAAGGAATACAGTAAAAAAAGTAAAAAAAATACAACTTTTCTTCAAAATAAAATGCTGACATTACAGGATGCATGGTTTTATACTACAAAAGTATTACAAGGGAGAATAAAAAAAATGTGGTTTCAGTAGAAGTGAATGGGGCATTTTTGTGTCTAAAGACACTACACAAAAAGTAATAATGCAATCAAATCAATGTTGTTGCTGTTCTTTGACATGCCCAAGAATCTAATCACCCCAATGTCCCATCCTCATCCTATTTATTATATGGAAAATTATTTTTTGTGAGTTTGTTTGAATAAATAATTAATACATCAGATGTCTAAGCTGTCATTTAAAGGCTTAAAATCCTAAAAACAATTTAATGTTTTATAATTTTGAAAAGCGCTCAATTTGATTAAGTGATTAATCAGCAGAGTATGGATGACATCTAGTTCAAAAATGTGAATAAAAAGACAATTTCCTTCAAAATGTCACAATCTATAACACAGCCAACATGATTGCCAAATAAATAAAAGTCCTGAGAAGGGCATGTGGGTTTTCACAGTGTAGTAAACAGTAGTAGCTGCTGCTATATCTTCCTTTGAAAGCAGAAAAGTGAGCTCTCTCGTTTTGATTGACAGAGTACGGAACAAACCTGTTGAGCTTAAAGCTTAAAATCAACCAAACACCTCCAAACATACAGGGTTTTTTCTGATGAGGAAACTGTCTCTGCCCCCAAACAGCTGAAAAGTCGTGTTAACTGATGATTGTCACACTTCAACACTTTAATCTCAGTAAATTCAGCAAACATACTTCATCTTCAGTCGTTTCAGACAGCTGGGCTCCTGAGTTTGTATCAAGTAGTCATTTTCAAAGAAGAAACTGAAATTATTCATGTGAGTTTACTCCGCCCACTCTGTAAACAGCAGACCAATCAGCACCAGAATGTGGCATCAACAGAAAGAAAATCTGAGAAACCTGCTGTAGTCAGTCAGCTCTGTGCTTTATCTCTTTTGGGCAAATACATTAAAGAAAAGCACAAAGGCTCAGCCAAGGCTGGAGGTGACTCATCAAAGACTCACCAGGAACACAGATCAGCTTAGACTATGATCTTTTAGTTTAAAATTAACTTGCTCAGTATCAGTGTAACTTAAGCACATGACTAAAATTGAAAGCTCAGAGTTTCTTTTAAGTCACCTTGATGAGACAAAGTCCTGCTTTAAGTGCAGGTCTCTGCACGACTCCAAGAACAGTTCTTTATAAACATAAATACAGCTTTTCTCACACTTTGCTGCTACATTTCGAGCTTTGTGGGAGCTTTTAACAACTGACAGACATTTGTCATCTTGTATGTGCTCACAGTTTGACAGAGAAACAACAGTCTGACTTTATTCAGAGTTTATTCAGGAAGATGTAGAAAAAAAATCCCTTTGTTTTTCACATTTTTAGTGTTTTGTTATAAGGTTCTTGTTTATTTGTTCTCTGACTCAAAACAAATGAAAAACGAAAATGAACAAATAAAAAAAAAGACTTACCACAGATAAAGACCCTAGACGCTGACACAGTGATTCAATCTGTCACTCTCAAAGTGAAACAAGTCGCTGGAGCCGAGCAGGAAACGAAGACTGAGACAATGATTAACGAGTCACTGGAAACCAGACACTCAAGTCCAGGGCCGTGCAGAGAGGTTTAAAGGGGCGGGTGCTCAAAGTTAAAAAGGGGCACATTGAACCCGGCTGAATAACAACAACACGCATTCATCAAGAATCTAATATGGGCAACAAGGCAAAGCAAACATAGCCGATGTTTTACCTGATGGGTACAATGTTGCTGTTGAGGGGTTGCTGCTGCTCCTGCTGCCGATAGTGTTGGAGGGCAGGGCTGTATTGATCTGAGACTGTAGACATTAAAAAGTCCATAGGAGAGATGGTAGCTGATTAAACAAGTGTCATGAGATAATAACAAAATGCAAAGATTGGTGACAGCACTTGGAACCATAAGCCAACAAAAAACTGTGAGAAATAAACTCGGCTCTGCCTGTGAATCACTCTTTGCTTCTCTTCTTCCTTCCATCCCATCATTTCATATATCACTCTCCACTTGCTGTCTATGTGAGAACAAGGCACAACTTGCTATTGCAATAAACTATAATTTAATTATCCACACCTAACAACTCTTGCACTTAATCTATAATAAAATGATGACAGAAAAATGTTATAGCCCTGCCTTTAGTAGCCTCACACAGCTCCTACTGTTTCCTCCTCATGTCCTTACCAGCCATGTCTGGACAATGTTATATCATGAGTAATAATTTAAAAAAATCCATCCAAATAAAACACACACATGCATGCACACAGTGACATTTTAGACCTTCTTCAGAATACTGTATATACCATATGGTGCTGATCCAGAATCCTTACATTATTATTTATTACTAGAGCTACAATAATAAAGCAATGAGGAGGGGGAAGTAATAAATATGAAATAATGTATTTATGATGATTCCATTTGTTTTACTATCCACTCTGTGCAGGGGCAAAGCTTATTAAATTTTAAACTGTAGAGATACAATAATTTTCCTGCTGTAAAATCCAAATTTTGTCTTATTTAAAATATAAATCTAATATAATCTGATTCTTAATGTATGTTCTTTAAAATACAGCGTGTGTTTTTTAATACATTATAATTATAATAATGCATAATTATGTGGACATGCATATTAGATCGTTTTTAGTGAAATATAATCCCCCCAGAAAGGCAGGAAAAGCCCGGAAACTTACTTTAAAACTAAATATGTTCTAAATACTTTAAAACTAAATATGTTCTAAATACTTTAAAACTAAATATGTTCCCTAAAACGGTGACAGAGCTACAGACCCATGACAGCCTTACACAGGTATCCAGCAGCTATGACCAGCGCTACTTGTGCAGTTAATAAAAGGACAGGTAATGTTTGTCGCGCTGTTGCACACACAGCACGCTCGTTTGTTTCAGTTCGTCAGTTGCAACAAGACAACTTACTAACGTGTACGTAATAAGCTAATACTCCTGTGTGCTTTACACTACAGTGTACGCTGTACACCTACTTACTGGTTTTGTCGCATCAGTCTGTGTCTCTGAGTTAACTTGTGTTTCTCCTACAGCTCCGGACCGCTAAAAATGCGCGTGCTCTTTGTGAGCTCGTTCCCGGCTCATAACCAGCGCGTTCTGCCGTCAAGGGCGATCATTGGTTAAATGTGATCATGTGACTGATGCAAGCCAGATCCTTTTATTTAGCAAAACTGTGATTAATAGTTAAATATTATTGTTGAGGGGCACAGACAGGACTCCGCACGCACACACACATAAAAAAATATATATATTTTTTAAAAAGTTGCCTCAACAAAAGGGCACTTTGGGCACCCATCAGGAAAGGGGCGGGTGCTCAAGCCCCTCAAGCCTCCCCCCCCCTCTGCACGTGCCTGCTCAAGTCTGATCAGTTTCTAACGTTCACTGCTGCACATTCCTTGGTGTTTATCAGCTAAACACTGAGCATGACGAACACAGGGATGGTTGACCTTGATTGCATATTGCATCAGTTCAGTGCTGAATCTGAACCAAAACCAAAGAGGAGCTCAAAATGGTTTCAGGAGTTTCTTATTACCTTCAACAAGAAGCTCATGTTTTTGGCAACATTTTCATTTCATTCTGTCTGTAAACACAACAGCTCTAAAAGTTTGAAAGTATTCTGATAAAACTCTGTAGGGTGTAGAGCAGGATCATGTTATAATAATCCAATAAAATCTGGCTTACATCCATCGAGGTCTTCACGGTAAACTTTATGAGTTGTTGGTTGAAAATTGACAAAAAAGCTTAAAAGTCAGAAATTATGATTCTTAAAAGTGTACTGTGTAATTTCAACATTTATAAAGTACAAAGACTTACAATATCATATCACATTTGACCTCTGACCTCTCCCCAAGTTTAAAGGATCAACCTGAAAGTCAGAGTAATGATAATGTTATATAGAGCATTGTTGGTACTGACAGCATGTAGGGAATGATACATGTGTATTGTAAATATCAGGTTACTTTGGACCTCTGACCTCTTCTTTTGTGTCAAATATGGTCAAACTTTCATAAAATGTGTTTCATCTATGCTTCAAATTCTGTTGCCTTTATTCTGTTGCCGTGCTTCACGACTCTGTTTTGTTCATTACAGTAATAGGTTACAACCATTTAAATACAAAACAGTACATGTACAATGTTCCTGAATGTTTTTAAATAATCTTTTTCTTATCAAAAAGTTTTTTTCACTTCATATTTATCATGTATGTTATATAAACTTGACTAAAAATCAAATGTATGCTACACATGTAGTCACATAAATAGAAAATAATTATATTTAAAATGATGTAAAGTATATAAGATTAGTTTTAAAACACTCTTTGACATGTTTGTATGCTGGAAGCAGAGGCTCCCACTCATATGTGGAACAAGTCAGCGTCAGTGTTTTTAATGTTTTGACACTAAATCAAACAGTGACCTCTAGTGTCTAGCTTTGTTACTGCACTGAAAGGACACAGCACAGCTGGAGCTCTGTGTGTTCAGCCTCTGAGGTCTTCAGGTGAACCGGCCTGTAGCTCCAGGTCAGCTGCAGAGTTTCTCACCTTTAAAGACAAACATCAGAGGTCTTTGTGATCAGATCAGGATCTGTGTTTCCTTCCTTTCATTCCTGACTCTGACATCAGCTCACAGCTTCTAATGAGTGACTGGTGTTGAGATTCAAGCTGAAATCCAAACTTCTGCTCAATAAGAAATGTTCATGTCTTCTCTTCAGCAGCTTCCAGGATCTCTTCTTCTGACTGTTTGTGTCCATCTGTTGGTTTCCACATGCTGAGGCTCTCTTCATCAAGGCCTCTATACTGGTGTGTGAGCAGGAGTCACTGTCTTTAATACAAAACACAACTGAATATCACAAGTTTAAGAAACTTCAAAGCAGAGACAGAACAACAGAAACAATAATATTTGATGAAAGTGCTCTGATAGAAACTGACCTCTGTCTAAGCAAGCATCCACCTGCTCCACCCAGGATCAGCAGGATGAAGAAACTTACTGCAGCAGCAGCAGCGATCAGTCCTCCTCCGCCTAAAAATAAGAACATCCCACAGAGAAGACGTTACTGAAGGAGTAATATATATATATATATATATATATATATATATATATATATATATATATATATCATAATAATCTGACAATAACTATAATATTGGCCATATTATATTTACATTACCACAGTGAGATGATTTTAGTCTCATAAACAACATTAGCTAATTGTTATTTACTAACTACTCTTGAAATAACTGTTCGGTACAGAAATGAAGCCCAACAATCATGTTCTACAGTCCTGTGGTCTCAGCCTCAGATACTCAACTAATCAAAGTGATGTCATGACAAAAATGAATGACTAGCAAAACATTTTTCTCCTGTATGTAACGTTTCTCGCAGTTAGTGTCATGGTTGCTAGGCAACCTGAACAGCGCGACGAAGCATATACCGTCCCATTTCACAAGCGTCTCACTTCCGCACTTCTCGTACTTATAGTACACACCGTACGTAGCACGCGTAGTGCGCGTACTTCAAGCATGCAGACCCTGAATTGGGACACAGCCCATATATTCAAAAAGGCTGTGTAACTCACTTACCCTTCCCATCCTGTTCACATACACACAGACTCAAAGCCTCTGAGGTCATCTTTACACAAACAAGCCACTACATAGGAAGTCTAACTGAAAGGCCCTTTAGGAACACACGGAAAACCTAATCCACACCAAGCCCTCTTGCCACCATGGAGTTGTGTAACTACCTCAGTGACCTTACCCTCAGAGTAGATGAGTCATCTACCTCATCCAGAGATTCTGCTTCCTGTACGGAAGACATGTTAGTGAACTTCAGGAGATCCTCAAAGTACTCCTTCCACCATCCGACAATATCTTGAGTTGAAGACAGCGAGACTCCACCCGCACTATACACAGTGTGGGTAGAGCACCATTTTCCCTTTCTAAGTCGCCTGACTGTTTTCCAAAATTACTTTGAGGCAGTCCGAAAGACAACATAGCACCTGGGATCCCTGGGACACACAAATCCATCCATATCATTTTATATTTCAATGGATTGAAATGATAAAAGTTCAACATAGAATGCATAATCATGTTTAAAATAAAAGATCTTTATTGTATTTGTAAGGCAGTGACTTACAAATAATAAGTCACAGGGTGTCACTGTTGAGCTGCATATACACTGTAGATTTGAGGAATTTTGACAATTGTCCCCTACAGGACACCCTAGGTCGTTTCCTGTTTGTGCGGGCGCCATCTTGGCTCAGAGTTTTCTGTCGCTGTGTCCCATTTCAGGGTCTGCACGTTTGAAGTACGCATTTCAAGTGCGGTTACGTCACCGCCACGCGACGACGGCTGTCCCAATTCGAAGTGTACTTGAAATGCATACTCCAAATGCGCCGTCGATTTCCCCAAATATCAAGCGTGGTCCGGTGCACGCTTCGTGGTCCCATATATCCCACAATTCATAGCGTGGCGGTGGGTGTGGATAATTTTGCCGCAAAATACGGCAGAAGGGAGCGGCCGAAAAGTGAACTGTCAAAAGTAAGTACTGAACATGACGTCACTTATTCATGTGCGAATGTTTAATAATGAAGAACATTAAAACATTGCTGTTGGCCACATGTCGGCAAAGTTATGTGACACTAGTGATGTTTGTACTTTCAGCATTAACTTGGTTTTAAAGCCTCTACTTCTAAATATACATATAGTCGACTTCAATCTTACAGAGAATGTGATGATTTTATGGATAATTAAAGTCAGTCATATATCCACAAACACAACAAGCTGAAAGTCAGTGATATAGATTGATATATATATATATATATATATATATATATATATATATATCAATCATAATAATCTGACAATACTATAATATTGGCCATATTATATTTACATTACCATAGTGAGATGACTTTAGTCTCATGAACAACATTAACTAATTATTATTTACTAGCTAATCTTAAATGACTGTTCAGTACAGAAATGAAGCCCTTGAATCATGTTTTACAGTCCTGTGGTCTCAGCCTCAGATACTCAACTAATCAAAGTGATGTCATGACAAAAATGATTGACCAACAAAACAATTTTCTTCTTCATTTCTGTCAAACAAAGCTGTATGTAACGTGTCTCGCGGTTAGTATCATGGTTGCTAGGCAACCTGAACAGCGCGACGAAGCATTTCACACGCCTCTCACTTCCGCACTTCTTGTACTTATAGTACGCACCGTACGTAGTACGCGTAGTGCGCGTACGTCAAGCGTGCAGACCCTGAAATGGGGGACAGCCAGCGATTGCTTTGCAAAGTAAGCACTGTCTGTGGCATTCCACATGGGTTTAGTTTAAAAATCAGTATTATACTTTGTAAAATGGTGATTGTCCAGTCAAACTATGAATACACTGTATTTATTGAGATGTTCATGTACTGTCTGATGAGAGTGTGTTCATGTTTGAAAATATCTGTGGCGATTTGGGGCTACACTTCTGCTTGCTAACAGAGGACTCATTGATGCAATGATGAAGAAGATGAAGAATTAGTTCTTCAGCTACAGTTTGCTAGTAGTGTTGTTATGTAAATTTTGCCTCATACACGTACCTGAAACCAAGAAATGTTGTTAAGGTGCCAGCAGCTGAGTTGGAGTTGTTTATGCCCCAGTGTCTAAATAAGCAGTGTGGTCCGAACCACATATTGAATGGCTGTAGCCGACTGGTCTCTCTACTGTGCACCCCAATCCAAACCAAAATCACACAACGCAGAGTCCAGGGTGGAGGGAGATCCTTGGACTGGCAGGGTTGTAATGTAATGTAAATGGAGTGGAAACCACATCCTTGTTTATCCTGTTATGCACACTGCTTATGTCCTTTTACAGTGGGTGTTATTTGGTCAATAACAAAAATACAACTCAATACTTTGTAACATAACCTTTGTTGGCAATAACAGAGGTCAAACGTTTACTATAGGTCTTTACCAGGTTTGCACACACAGTAGCTGGTATTTTTGTTTGTTTGTTTGTTATTGTTGCCCGGGCGGTGTGTTTTGGATCATTGTCATGTTGGAAGACCCAGCCTCGTTTCATCTTCAAAGTTCTCACTGATGGAAGGAGGTTTTGGCTCAAAATCTCACGATACTTGGCCCCATTCATTCTGTCCTTAACACGGATCAGTCGTCCTGTCCCCTTGGCAGAAAAACAGCCCCATAGCATGATGTTTCCACCCCCATGCTTCACAGTAGGTATGGTGTTCTTGGGATGCAACTCAGTATTCTTCTTCCTCCAAACACGACGAGTTGAGTTTATACCAAAAAGTTCTACTTTGGTTTCATCTGACCACATGACATTCTCCCAATCCTCTGCTGTATCATCCATGTGCTCTCTGGCAAACTTCAGATGGGCCTGGACATGCACTGGCTTCAGCAGCGGAACACGTCTGGCACTGCGGGATTTGATTCCCTGCCGTTGTAGTGTGTTACTGATGGTGACCTTTGTTACTTTGGTCCCAGCTCTCTGCAGGTCATTCACCAGGTCCCCCCGTGTGGTTCTGGGATCTTTGCTCACCGTTCTCATGATCATTTTGACCCCACGGGATGAGATCTTGCGTGGAGCCCCAGATCGAGGGAGATTATCAGTGGTCTTGTATGTCTTCCATTTTCTGATGATTGCTCCCACAGTTGATTTTTTCACACCAAGCTGCTTGCCTATTGTAGATTCACTCTTCCCAGTCTGGTGCAGGTCTACAATTCTTTTCCTGGTATCCTTCGAAAGCTCTTTGGTCTTGGCCATGGCGGAGTTTGGAGTCTGACTGGTTGAGGCTGTGGACAGGTGTCTTTTATACAGATGATGAGGTCAAACAGGTGCCATTCATACAGGTAACGAGTGGGGGACAGAAAAGCTTCTTACAGAAGACGTTACAGGTCTGTGAGAGCCAGGGATTTTCCTTGTTTGAGGTGACCAAATACTTATTTTCCACCCTGATTTACGAATAAATTCTTCACAAATCCTACCATGTGAATTCATGGATTTTTTTTTCACATTCTGTCTCTCACAGTTTAGGTGTACCTCTGGTGCAAATTACTGACCTCTGTCATCATTTTAAGTGGGGGAACTTGCACAATCGGTGGCTGACTAAATACTTTTTTGCCCCACTGTAGATGTTCTTTTAAACACAGAGCATTTCTCTGTCTCAGGAAGACTAAAACCTGTCGGTGAGCTAGACAGAAACACAGGAAGAGGAAGTTCTTACAAACAACACATCCTCATTTCAGTCTGACACTCACACAGCCAGCAGAAAGACAACATGGAGGTCAGAGTTGCTGATATCAAAGTCTGTGAGTACTGATCCTTTTCTATCTATACAAACATACTGAATCAACTATTGAAAAAATGCACGTATGAAATTAAAGGGCAAATTCACATATCTAAAACACACTCATAAATATTATTGAATTAATTATGGAATTTGTAACTGCTCAGTGCTAAATGCAGGAATCAACACTAATGATGAAGAAAATTATTCAAAACGTTGAGATGTTTAACTGTCATTCTTAATCCCTACAGTGATTAATGTGCTGTTGATCTCAGTTACAGTAGCTGAGTTCAGTGACTCTCAAACACATAGTAAGTAGTTAAAAATTCATGTTGATCTATTTATAACAAAAATGTAAATATTGTCTCATGACAACTTGAAAGGTTCGGCAACTATTGCACTTACTTTTGGGCTACAATAGAGCTGCAAAAGGATTCCAACACAACATTACATTAGAATACAACTTTGAAAAAATCTGTATTTAAGAAAAACCTAAAAATACAACATACATGTGCATTTGTTTCAGTAAATATAGTAATATTGTCCATTTGTGTTTTGAAAGACAGAAGCAATAATACATCTTGATTTTTTTTTGTCTCAGATTCAGGTTTTCCTGACGTTGTTCCAAACAGACAACAGTTCTTTGAATTAGAATCTATAACAATCAGCTGTGAAGGGCTACGTGGACTGACTGGATGGAGAGTGATGAAAAAGATAAATGGAGACCTTAGAACATGTGCTCCAACCTGGGATAGAGCTACTGGGCCTTGCAATATTATTAATGCATATCCAAAAACTGACAGTGGAGAATACTGGTGTGAAATGGGAAGAACACAAAGAAGCAACTCTGTCAATATCACTGTAACTGGTATGCACATACACCAAAAAATATAAAAACATATTTAGACCATCCACTTTTTAGATCTGTTGGTTTGGTATATCAATTAGTGTTGCGTGCGTGCACGCGTGTGTGTGTGTGTGTGTGTGTGTGTGTGTGTGTGTGTGTGTGCTTTAACAGGTAAATAAGAATCATTTTACACATTTCGCTTAAGGAATGACATATGACCAATTTTTAGGTCAGTTGTTTTTGGTAGCAAATACAGCAAATTATATTTGGAAATTAATTATTATGCATTTCTTCTTAAAAATGATTTTTGACCTATTGCCAGTAGTATTTGAAAGATTATATAATTTCATCAGAAATCAAGTTTTCTATAAGAAACTTTTCAAGTCATGTGCCATTCACATTCAGATGGTCCTGTGATCCTGGAGAGTCCTGCCTATCCTTTGTTGGAGGGAGATAATGTGACCCTGCTTTGTAAAAAGAAGCATGCACACCCCAATTTCACTGCTGAATTCTATAAAAATGGTGCCTCCATTGGGATTGGTTCAACAGGAAAGATGATGAACCCCATTGTCTCCAAGTCTGATGAAGGCTTCTACAAATGTGGCATTTCTAAGACTGAAGAATCACCAGAGAGCTGGCTAGCTGTTGGAAGTAAGTTTTATAGACAATTAAAAGCTGTGTGTTTTATCTACAATGCATTTTGAAGCTTTGCATAAACATGAAGTTCATGTGTAGACAAGATACGCATTATTTGATGAATGTATACCATTAAGTTGATGGTTTAGGGTTTGTGTTTGGTTTTTTATATTAATATAAATTGTTTACATTAATTTACATCATTATAATTATGTCTAATACACAATGCATGCAATTATCTTTCTAGGAGCTGATGCTCCACCTCAAGTGCTTCGCTTAGACCTCTACCTTGTGTTCGGCATTGGTTTCTGTGTTTTAATGGTGATTATTTTGGTCCTTCTGACTGGAGTATTTCAACATCAGAAACATCAACAGACCATCAGACGTCACATAGAAGAAACTTCTTTGACACCAAGTATGGCTCACCATTATAGAACATGACTTCTTGTTTAGCTTTGAAACCAATAAACCAAATCATAAGCATTGGCTGCCCTGGCCCTCTCCGATGTCACCCCAGAGTAGAAATGAAGACTTACACCTTTTTTAGTAGATTTTAAAAACTAATACATGCCCATGCTACATTTCTTTTAGAGTTTTAAAGTTTTTTAATTTTAGTCTGTTCTTAGGTGGGTACTAGGTAACACGATAATGCCATAATATGACATACATAGTTGAGGTTTTATGAATACATATTGGATGCTACTTGGATGCTTCATGAAATTAAAATCATGCTGTCCTTTTTTAAGATGTTCTAGTGCTGAAACACTGTAAATTTGGTATTATTATTTGGTAGGTGGTTGCTAGACGACATGATGATCTCATAGTACTTACATAATATCATAAATGCGTATCTTTTATGTTACACTATCTGTACTTTGTGATTAGCCTTGGCTTGTGCAAGTCAAGCTGAGGAAACATTCTTTCTTCAGAGTTATCTTTGTATTTTGGATGGTCCTGACTTGTATGTATAAACTGTATGTTTCAATGTCTGCAGGGGCCAGCATAACTAATTCTGCCCAGGCGATGTGTACCCTCATCACAAGAAGCAAAGTTGATGAAAGGTAATTTGCCTAACGTCAAATATATAAACTATAACATCCCTAGCTGTTTAAAAAGCTAGTGGAAGAAACAATGTAATCATTAAAAAAGAAAAATAAATGATTTTTTCAGCAGACCATCACTTTTCTGCTCCAGACAGAAATTCTTGATCAAGACTTAAATTTATCTGATGTTTTTGTGAGCATTTGTTAAAGTCTTGTCATTATTCAATCATTGTTACACTGTGTGTCAGCAGCTGAATCTTCTCACAGAGAGAAAGACAAACTTTACCGGCTTCTTTTTTAACACAAGGTCATGATCTGTGTGGTCATGAGGACAATAACCACACCAGAAACCCAGATACAAAAATGTATGTAGCTGAGCATCCTCAGTTCAACATGTAGGTTGTTTGAAGGCTGTGAAGTATCATAATGACTGTGCACATAAGATATATTTTTAACTAGTGGTCACATGCTCAGCCACTTGACAGCTTAAGTAGTGTGTCTGCAAGTGAAATAAAAAAAGACTAGAAGTTTTTAAATTTGGTACATTATTTTATTCATAATTGCATTTCATAAATGAACAATAGTATTAGAGTAAATAATGTAGAAGAGCAACAATGTATAAATCATTTGTTGTTTCAAATATAATTTCCAGAATGCTTCAGTATTTTGAAATTTAATTTGTACTCAAAACAGAATCAACCGTAGCAGGCTGACCGGAAACAGTTCATGAAGGTACCAACTCAGTTTTAACAGAAGAGGATTTGAAACACTTCTTTTGTACAACCCAAAGCCACAAATGAAGGATATATTAGTCTCTAATGTTCTTTTTTGAATTTTAATGTTATTGAAGCTATGGATGTATGGAAAAAAACTGTCAAAAGAGTTGCATTTAGAGAGAAGACAATGGACATTTCTGTGTTTATTAGCAGAATTTTGATGTTTTAGATTGTGCTTTTCTATAAACAGTGATTGTGTTGATTTATAATTGATGAAAAGGTGTCAGTTTGCATGAAATAAAACTGACCCCAAGACCATGTTTTTTCATCGTCTTTATTCTTCACATGAAAGAGGAAACTTCACCCACCTCACATCATCACTTCTAATTTAAAAGGTAGCAGTGTGTTAAAATTAAGCATGAAAGAGAGAGACAGTTCTATTTACTCTGCCTCATTACAGGTATGAGAGTGCTGTTGCAAATTTTTAAAAATATACTCACCGTGGCCTTTGCAGCAACACAATATGACAAATGTAGCTTAAGACATAAAGCTAAAATGTCATAAGCCATCAACACAATGTTCATTTATTGGAAAAATGGTGATAATATTGTCAACACAAGACTTGTCTTATATGAAATAGTGAAGATTGGGTAAAGTAATTCTAAAATACATGTTTGCAACATGACTTTCATTTCAAAAATTCTTGAAAGGGTGTTGTCGAACAGCTAACAGATCATCTTCAAAGGCTTATTTGAAGAGTTTCAGTCAGGTTTCAGAGCTCATCACAGCATAGAAACAGCTTTAGTGAAGGTTAGAAATGAGGCAGTATCATCAGAAGGCATGGCATACATTTTCAGTGCTATGCAGATGACATACAGCTTTATCTATGTCACGGTACTGGGTCGTGTGACCCAGTGTTTGAGTTTCTATGTATCTTTTGTATTCATTTATGTTCTTGTTTAGCTCATCTAGTTAATTTCTAGGTTCCATTTTAGTCCTTTGTTTTTTAGTTCTTTTTGTCATCTCCCCCTGAACCTAAAGTATGTATCAGCAGCAGAATGGAGCTAAAAATAAATGTTTGTTTCAGTTCTATGAAGCTTTGAGTATTTTGGATTAGTAGCACTGCTGTGTTTGTTGCATCATATTGCTGTAATTGTTTATATGCTTTATATATTCTGAGGTAAGTTGATCTATAGTGTTACATCATATTCTATAAAGATGTTATGTGTTTGTATACTTTCTGCCCAGTTTGACCCATTTAGCAGAAGTCAGCCTGTTTAAGGCTCTGACATCTATTCTGTATGACTTAAAGCAGTTATGACATGGTCTGATTTTCTCACCCAATAAAGGAATATTTCATATATCAGTCTACTCTTCATTTTATCAGAAACGGTTTTCACAGCTTGTACATTTTCTTTTTACACATATACAGTGTTGGGTAAGTTACTTTAAAATAGTAACTTAGTTACATTACTAGTTACTTCTATCAAAAGTAACTCAGTTACTTCAAGTTACTCGTTACTTTCAAAGTAACTAGTTACTAGGGAAAGTAACTTTGGTTTTACTCAGAATTCTCTTGTTAATGTGTTGCTTCCACAACTTTGCCAGTCTTCTAGCTTGCTTACTTGCCACAAGTGCACTGTGCCACCTACCAATAGAAAGGAAAAGATAATGTGCATATTTCCACGAGAGAAATCCCACGCCTGGACCGTCGTTGACCGCGGCCGTGATGCTAGCCTACGTCACAGCATCACGTGCGCCTTTTACATCCAACACAAAAACTGCAGTCGTGATGCTTTGATTGTACTCAACTTACTGTACTGTAACTCGGAAATTCTGCCTTCTGAATAGGAAGATGTAGGTAACACCAGACTGCAGATGAGCTGCATACAGGGCTGGACGGGGACAAAAAATCGGCCCGGGCATTTTGACTAGAGACTGGCCGCCATTATAGGAAAAATCATAAAGCCTTTGAATGAAAACAAACGCTGCTGTGACAGTGATGTACACTGTTTTGATGGTATATATGCATCAATCGTTTGTTGTAAGATTGAGATAATTATTTTTTAAAAGCTAGACATTTTAAATGAGAATAAGAAAGAAAAGTATTTCTTTGTGCCCACCTCTTCCTGTTAATGCCCTACCTGGCCCCCCTGGCAAAACTTTGCTAGATCCGCACCTGCACAGTTACCAGCTGTCAACTACCTAAAAAGGATCCTGGGGTTATCTGTCTCTCAGAAACAGTTCATAACTTTCCTTCAACTCATTCATGTCACCTAAAAGGTAAACCTGTTTCTCCATCACCTGTTCAGCTCTGATGATTCAGTAAGGACATCTCCTGGTTTCATCTTCATGTTTCCCTCTCACCAGATAACCAAACCGATATCATGTCCAGCAGCTATTTTGCACCTGTGGCTCCAGCAAACATCAGTTGATACTAGAAATTAATATTAAATTAATTCTAACAACAGCTGATCAAGCTTAAACGTGCTGCTGTTGTTTAGCGCGACATCGGCTGGTTTCCTCTTTCTGGCGCAAAGTGGGCGATAAACAAACAAGAGAGCCGATCAGCTGATCATTGATCAGTTTTCATGATTGAAGTAGAAACGGGAGAGGGAGGGGGAGAATGAAAGAAGAAGAGGCAGCTGTGCAGCAAAGACACAGAATAACTCCAGCTTTGTGCCTTTTTCATTGTAGCTGAATTACGGGACAAACTGTTCCTTTTCGCCTCAATAAGAAACGCCTAATATTTTCTCTGAATACCAGACGGGACGGTTGGCAACTCTAATAACTTAGGAACAAAATAAAGTTCAACATCATTAACTTCATAGCACCCACCCAGCTGTATAGAAACTCCGTCATGCTAGCTAGTACGCAGTACGGAAAAAGTCAGAATAACGAAAATAAACTCCACCTAAACTTGGTTTATATCTGACCCAGACAGACTGCAGGTCATAACTTCTTACCTGAAGTTCAGTTCACACTTGGACCGGCGGCCGCCTCGGGTCTCTTTTCCTTCTGCGTCCCCTTTCCCTCATCCACCTGCTGCCTCCACCACTTGCTAATGTTACAGAATCTGTGGAAGCTCCGCGATGCCACCACACGAAGTAACGAGTAACGACCCTATCTAAATCCCAGTAACGACTAACGCGTTCCTGATTTTGGCATAATAACTAGTTACCGTGCTCGTTACCACAATAATAACGTAGTTACTGTAACGCGTTACTTAATAACGCGTTAGTCCCAACACTGCACATATATGTAAGCATTGAGCCAAATGTAATAATGACAACATCGTGGCTCAAGAGTTGGGCGTTCGTCTTGTAATCAGAAGGTTCGAGCCCCGGCTTCGACAGTCTCGGTTGTTGTGTCCTTGGGCAAGACACTTCACCCGTTGCCTACTGGTGGTGGTCAGAGGGCCCGGTGTCTCAGTGTCCTCGCCTCTGTCAGTGCGCCCCAGGGCGGCTGTGGCTACACTGTAGCTTGCCATCACCAGTGTGTGAATGACCCCAATCAGACCAGGAGTGACATGTTTAGCCGCATGTTCTCCTTAAATTGCTGGCTGTCTGAGTGGTGTCCCAGAAATGATGTGGGCTTCATAGATAATTGGCAAACCTTCTGGAGGAAACCTGGTCTTGTTAGGAGAGATGGCATCCATCCCACTTTGGATGGAGCAGCTCTCATTTCTAGAAATATCGACCAATTTATTAAACCCCTCAAAACATGACTATCCAGAGTTGGGACCAGGAAGCAGAGTTGCAGTCTTACACGCCTCTCTGCAGCTTCTCTCCTCCTGCTACCCCCCCAAAAACCCATCTCCATAGAGACTGTGTCTGCTTCCAAAAAGACAAAAAACAAACTAAAAACCAGCAACAAACAACTTAAACATTTACAAAGAAAGAACAATACAGTATCCACATCTGAACCAAAGAGTAAAACAGTGAAATGTGGATTATTAAATATTAGGTCTCTCTCCTCCAAGTCTCTGTTAGTACATGACTTAATAATTGATCAACAAATTGATTTACTCTGCCTTACAGAAACCTGGTTGCAGCAGGATGATTATGTTAGTTTAAATGAATCAACACCCCCGAGTCATTCTAACTACCAGAAATCTCGAAGCACAGGTCGAGGGGGCGGTTTGGCAGCAATTTTTCACACCAGTCTATTAATTAATGAAAGACCAAGACAGACTTTTAATTCATTTGAAAGCCTGATGCTTAACATTGTCCACCCCAGCTGTGAAATTCAGAAACCAGTCTTACTTGTTATCATCTATCGTCCACCTGGGCCTTACACAGAGTTTCTGTCTGATTTCTCAGACTTTATATCTAATTTAGTTCTGAGCTCAGATAAAATAATTATTGTGGGTGATTTTAACATCCATGTTGATGCTAAAAATGACAGCCTCAACATGGCATTTAATCTGTTGTTAGACTCAATTGGTTTCTCTCAAAATGTAAAAGAACCCACCCACCACTTTAATCACACTCTAGATCTTGTTTTAACATATGGCATAGAAACTGAACATTTAACAGTGTTTCCTGAAAACCCTCTCCTGTCTGATCATTTCCTGATAACATTTACATTTACAATAATTGATTACGCAGCAGTGGAGAGTGGACTTTATCAAAGTAGATGTCTTTCTGAAAGCGCTGTAACTAAGTTTAAGAATATAATCCAGCCACTGTTATCATCGTCAATGCCCTGTACCAACACAGAGCAGAGCAGCTATCTGAACGCTACCCCAACAGAGGTCGATTATCTTGTTAATAATTTCACCTCCTCACTACGTACGACTCTGGATACTGTAGCTCCGGTGAAAACTAAGGTCTCTAATCAGAAGTACCTGACCCCGTGGTATAATTCTCAAACACGTACCCTAAAGCAGATGACTCGTAATCTGGAGAGGAAATGGCGTGTCACAAATTTAGAGGATCATCATTTAGCCTGGAGAAATAGTTTGTTGCTTTATAAGAAAGCCCTCCGCAAAGCCAGAACAGCTTACTACTCATCACTGATTGAAGAAAATAAGAACAACCCCAGGTTTCTCTTCAGCACTGTAGCCAGGCTGACAAAAAGTCAGAGCTCTTTTGAGCCAACCATCCCTTTAACGTTAACTAGTGATGACTTCATGAACTTCTTCACAAATAAAATTTTTATCATTAGAGAAAAAATTACCAATAATCATCCCACAGATGTAATATTATCTACAGCTACTCTTAGTTCCATTGATGTTAAGTTAGACTCTTTTTCTCCAATCGATCTTTCTGAGTTATCTTCAAAAATTACTTCCTCCAAACCATCAACGTGTCTTTTAGACCCCATTCCTACAAAACTGCTCAAAGAAGTCCTGCCATTGATTAATTCTTCGATCTTATATATGATCAACCTATCTCTAATAATCGGCTATGTACCACAAGCCTTCAAGGTGGCTGCAGTTAAACCTTTACTCAAAAAGCCATCTCTAGACCCAGCAGTCTTAGCTAATTATAGGCCAATCTCCAACCTTCCTTTCATATCAAAAATCCTTGAAAGAGTAGTTGTCAAACAGCTAACAGATCATCTGCAGAGGAATGGCTTATTTGAAGAGTTTCAGTCAGGTTTCAGAGTTCATCACAGCACAGAAACAGCTTTAGTGAAGGTTACAAATGATCTTCTTATGGCCTCTGACAGTGGACTCATCTCTGTGCTTGTCCTTCTTGACCTTAGTGCAGCATTCGATACTGTTGCCCATAATATCCTGTTAGAGCGATTAGAACATGCTGTAGGTATTACAGGTATTGCACTGCAGTGGTTTGTATCATATCTATCTAATAGACTCCAATTTGTGCATGTAAATGGAGAGTCCTCTTCACACACTGAGGTTAATTATGGAGTTCCACAGGGTTCAGTGCTAGGACCAATTCTGTTTACATTATACATGCTTCCCCTAGGCAGCATCATTAGAAGACATAGCATACATTTTCACTGCTATGCAGATGACACCCAGCTCTATCTGTCCATAAAGCCAGATAACACACACCAATTAGTTAAACTGCAGGAATGTCTTAAAGACATAAAGACTTGGATGGCCACTAACTTTCTGCTTCTTAACTCAGATAAAACTGAGGTCATTGTACTCGGCGCTGAAAAGCTTAGAAATATGGTATCTAACCAGATTCTTACTCTGGATGGCATTACCTTGGCCTCCAGTAACACTGTGAGGAACCTTGGAGTCATTTTTGACCAGGATATGTCCTTCAACGCACATATTAAACAAATATGTAAGACTGCGTTCTTCCATTTGCGCAACATCTCTAAAATTAGAAATATCCTGTCTCAGAGTGACGCTGAAAAACTAGTTCATGCATTTATTACTTCCAGGCTGGACTACTGCAATTCATTATTATCAGGATGTCCAAAAAACTCACTGAAAAGCCTTCAGCTAATCCAAAATGCTGCAGCAAGAGTACTGACAGGGACTAGAAAGAGAGAGCATATTTCTCCTGTTTTGGCTTCCCTTCATTGGCTTCCTGTTAAATCCAGAATTGAATTCAAAATCCTGCTCCTCACATACAAGGTCTTAAATAATCAGGCCCCATCTTATCTTAATGACCTTGTAGTACCATATTACCCTATTAGAGCACTTCGCTCCCACTCTGCAGGCCTACTTGTTGTTCCTAGAGTATTTAAAAGTAGAATGGGAGGGAGAGCCTTCAGTTTTCAGGCCCCTCTTCTGTGGAACCAGCTTCCAGTTTGGATTCGGGAGACAGACACTATCTCTACTTTTAAGATTAGGCTTAAAACTTTCCTTTTTGCTAAAGCATATAGTTAGGGCTGGACCAGGTGACCCTGAATCCTCCCTTAGTAATGCTGCAATAGATGTAGGCTGCCGGGGGATTCCCATGATGCATTGAGCTTTTCCTTTCCAGTCACCTTTCTCACTCACTATGTATTAACAGACCTCTCTGTATTGAATCATATCTGTTATTAATCTCTGTCTCTCTTCCACAGCATGTCTTTTATCCTGTCTTCCTTCTCTCACCCCAACCGGTCGCAGCAGATGGCCGCCCCTCCCTGAGCCTGGTTCTGCCGGAGGTTTCTTCCTGTTAAAAGGGAGTTTTTCCTTCCCACTGTCGCCAAAGTGCTTGCTCATAGGGGGTCATATGATTGTTGGGCTTTTTCTCTGTATCTATGAAGCGCCTTGAGGCGACATTTGTTGTGATTTGGCGCTATATAAATAAAATTGAATTGAATTGAATTGAAATTGAAATGTGTGTGTGAATGGGTGGATGACTGTGTATAGTGTAAAGCGCTTTGGGGTCCTTAGGACCAAGTAAAGTATACAAATACAGACCATTTACCATATTAAACGAACAATATGTCTCTTATATATAATACATCTGTATATACACTGTCAAAGATACTTGTCTTTGAGTGAAGATTTAAGGTAATAGGAAATATAAATAACTGCAACTTGAAACTTTGACCCAGAGTTCAAGCTCACTATATATATCTATATATCATAATAATCTGACAATACATATATTGTCCATATTATATTTACATTACCACAGTGAGATCATTTTAGTCTCGTGACCAACATTAGCTAATTGTTATTTACTAACTAATCTTGAAATGACTGTTCAATACAGAAATGAAGCCCAACAATCATGTTTTACAGTCTCGTGGTCTCAGCCTCAGATACTCAACTAATCAAAGTGATGTCATGGCAAAAATGAATGACCTACAAAACATTTTTTCTCCTTCATTTGTGTCAAACAATGCTGTATGTAATGTGTCTCGTGGTTAGTATCATGGTTGCTAGGCAACCTGAACAGCGCGACGAAGGCTAGATCGTCCCATTTCACAAGCCTCTCACTTCCGCACTTCTCGTACTTATAGTACTTCAAGCGTGCAGACCCTGAATTGGGACACAGCCTCTGTGTTTCATTCAGTCTGCGTCGCGTCATCTGTTACCATCCCTGTCACTTTAGCTACACGTCATAATTCATAGTTCTCAAGACTCTGTTATTGGTCATGTTCATAGTTATCTGCTCCTGTTGTGTTTTCATAGTCTTTCATGTACCAGTCCAGAATTCTGTTCTTTGCCTTTTCATGTCGTGTTCATTGCTCATAGTTACAGTAATAAGTCACCGTCTTAGTAATTGATAGTCTTTCGTTGTTTCCCAGTTTAGGTTCTTTGTTTGGGTTATTGCCATAGTTTATGTTTGGTTATTTCTGCTTTGCTGTTTACCAGCCTTAATAAAGGCTCGCTTTGAGTTCAGTAAAAGTTTTGCCCCCTCATCGGTGTCCTCCAAACATCCACCGTGACAATCTATCCATGAAGCCAGATAACACACACCAATTAGTTAAATTGCAGCAATGTCTTAAAGACATAAAGACCTGGATGGACTCAGGTAAAACTGAGACTATTGTACTTGGCCCCAAAAATCATTTTCTCTGTTAACTTTGTATATCATGGTTGTACTTGGTTCTCCGAGTTTTCATGTTAACTAGTTAACATGAAAACATGTTAACTTGTAAAATTTTAGATTTGGGAGGGATACACTATCTCCACTATTAGGATAAGGCTTAAAACTTTCCTTGGATGTTTAGTAGTTGCAGTGGAGGATGTTTGTGCAGAAGACTACCGCTAGCCCGGCCTGTAGCTGTTGAGGTCCTTGGGACGTGGAGTCTTTGGCACTGTACAACACAAGAGGTTTTCCAGAGCTGTGGGACTCTCCCCACCCTCCGGCTCAGGTTGAAGATGCGCTCCATCATCCCACACAGTTGATCTGCGCAGGACTTGACAAACCTTGAGCTGATGCCATCTGGACCCACTGCCTTCCTGGCTCTGATCCTCCTCAGTTCCCTCCTAACCTGGATGTTCGAGAAAGACAGGCTGGAGTTTTGTGTTGGCTGCGTGCTGGATGCTGTGGTTGGGGGTGGAAAGTAGTGATCAGGGTGAGTAGAGGAGGTGTGAAGTGGCTGAGGTATCTGAGGTGGAACAGCAGCAGTGGGGGCGGGTAAGTCTGCAGCCGATGTTGAAGACTGCCTCACGGCTGAATCAAACATATTAAAGAAATGATTCAGTTAATTTGCCCACCTCACATCCCTCCCAGGCAGCGAGTTCTGACCTTTGTGGCCCGAGATGTTCTAAGGCCTCTCCAGCCTTCGCCAACGTTGTTTTCTTGAAGCTGGTTCTCCATCTTCTGCCTGTAGCTGTCCTTGCCTTTCCTTGTCAGTCCATTCAGCTCTCTCTGCACCCTTTTCAGCTTCCCAGGTGCAGTAGAGGCATACAGGTAATAAACTGTGTGCCTCTTCTGTGCCTGAGTAAAGTAAGTCCTGGTTGGGCATGTCAGATATTGGGTGAAGGTGGGCAGTGTGGAGTTCATTGAGGATTGATTAAAGTCCCCTAATATTAGGAGAAGAGCTTGAGTTTGCAGTCTGCTGACCACAGTATGGAGAGCGTCACAGGCTGCATCCACGTTGGCCAAGGGAGGGATGCTGTTATCACGATAATATGCGAGAAACCCTGGGGATGTAGAACGGAGACATACTAACGGCTAACAGCTCAATGTCTCTGTTGCAGAGTTGTTCTTTCACAGTGATGTTCCCAGGGTTACACCATCTGTCGTTCACAACACTGCCAGTCCCCCTCCTTTCCTCTTACCGCTCTCTCTCGTCCTGGTCGCCTGCAGCAGCTGGAATCCAGGTTGTGTCACGCTCATTCCGGAGTTAGCAGTGTTAGCCAGGACTCACCGGTATTCCCTCTGTGACCAGGTTAGCGACGTAAGCCCAACCATCTAATTAACTCTTAAATTAATTAATTAATTTATTTATGTATTTTTTTATCAACTACAGAAAAAGTAGCTTTCTAGACATCTAATTTTAAGTGCACATTTTAAGTCTACATTTTAGAGATTTTACATTTTAGAGACATAATTGGAGAATACTGGTGCGAAATTGGAGGGATGCATATAAGCAGCACAGTCAACATGCATAATTCATAATATTTGCATTTGGCAAACTTAGTGGGATCCAGATAAAATTTTGTTTCCCTCTTGACCAAACTGCATCTCTGTTTTAATGTATAGTATAGAATAGACATGTACAGTACATATGAGCCATGAGGAGAAAAAAAGACATTTTGTAATAATTTATTCATGAATTGTAATGAAGCTTAAAATATAATGGGATACCTGGGACAACATGCACTGTATGGAAACAATATTATGCCACACCACTTAATTTGAATCTTTCCTAAAAATGTTGTGTGGATTAAAATGCCATAATGATTCAGGAGATTTTAAGCATTCTTTTGGCTTACAGCTTTAGCTGTACATTTTCTCCTTAAATGTACAGTTCAGGTCCATGAAGTCCAGAAGGCCAAAACCACCTTTATCGTTAGGTCAATTCAATTCAATTCAATTTTATTTATATAGCGCCAAATCACAACAAAAGTCGCCTCAAGGCGCTTCATAGATACAGAGAAAAACCCAAAAATCATATGACCCCCTATGAGCAAGCACTTTGGCGACAGTGGGAAGGAAAAACTCCCTTTTAACAGGAAGAAACCTCCGGCAGAACCAGGCTCAGAGAGGGGCGGGGCCATCTGCTGCGACCGGTTGGGGTGAGAGAGGGAAGACAGGATAAAGACATGCTGTGGAAGAGAGACAGAGGTTAATAACAGATATGATTCAATGCAGAGAAATCTATTAATACATAGTGAGTGAGAAAGGTGACTGGAAAGGAAAAACTCAATGCCTCATGGGAATCCCCCGGCAGCCTACGTCTATTGCAGCATTACTAAGGGAGGATTTAGGGTCACCTGGTCCAGCCCTAACTATATGCTTTAGCAAAAAGGAAAGTTTTAAGCCTAATCTTAAAAGTAAAAATAGTGTCTGTCTCCCGAATCCAAACTGGAAGCTGGTTCCACAGAAGAGGGGCCTGAAAACTGAAGGCTCTCCCTCCCATTCTACTTTTAAATACTCTAGGAACAGCAAGTAGGCCTGTTGAGCGAGAGGGAAGTGCTCTAATAGGGTGATATGGTACTAAAAGGTCATTAAGATAAGATGGGGCCTGATTATTTAAGACCTTGTATGTGAGGAGCAGGATTTTGAATTCAATTCTGGATTTAACAGGAAGCCAATGAAGGGAAGCCAAAACAGGAGAAATATGCTCTCTCTTTCTAGTCCCTGTCAGTACTCTTGCTGCAGCATTTTGAATTAGCTGAAGGCTTTTCAGTGAGTTTTTTGGACATCCTGATAATAATGAATTACAGTCGTCCAGCCTGGAAGTAATAAATGCATGAACTAGTTTTTCAGCGTCACTCTAAGACAGGATATTTCTAATTTTAGAGATGTTGCGCAAATGGAAGAACGCAGTCTTACATATTTTTTTAATATGTGTGTTGAAGGACATATCCTGGTCAAAAATGACTCCAAGGTTCCTCACAGTGTTACTGGAGGCCAAGGTAATGCCATCCAGAGTAAGAATCTGGTTAGATACCATATTTCTAAGCTTTTCAGGGCCGAGTACAATAACCTCAGTTTTATCTGAATTAAGTAGCAGAAAGTTAGCGGCCATCCAGGTCTTTATGTCTTTAAGACATTCCTGCAGTTTAACTAATTGGTGTGTGTTATCTGGCTTCATGGACAGATAGAGCTGGGTGTCATCTGCATAGCAGTGAAAATGTATGCTATGTCTTCTAATGATGCTGCCTAGGGGAAGCATGTATAATGTAAACAGAATTGGTCCTAGCACTGAACCCTGTGGAACTCCATAATTAACCTCAGTGTGTGAAGAGGACTCTCCATTTACATGCACAAATTGGAGTCTATTAGATAGATATGATACAAACCACTGCAGTGCAGTACCTGTAATACCTACAGCATGTTCTAATCGCTCTAATAGGATATTATGGTCAACAGTATCGAACGCTGCACTAAGGTCAAGAAGGACAAGCACAGAGGTGAGTCCACTGTCAGAGGCCATAAGAAGATCATTTGTAACCTTCACTAAAGCTGTTTCTGTGCTGTGATGAGCTCAGAAACCTGACTGAAACTCTTCAAATAAGCCATTCCTCTGCAGATGATCTGTTAGCTGTTTGACAACTACTCTTTCAAGGATTTTTGATATGAAAGGAAGGTTGGAGATTGGCCTATAATTAGCTAAGACTGCTGGGTCTAGAGATGGCTTTTTGAGTAAAGGTTTAACTACAGCCAGCTTGAAGGCTTGTGGTACATAGCCGATTATTAGAGATAGGTTGATCATATTTAAGATCAAAGAATTAATTAATGGCAGGACTTCTTTGAGCAGTTTTATAGGAATGCGGTCTAAAAGACACATTGATGGTTTGGAGGAAGTAATTATTGAAGATAACTCAGAAAGATCAATTGGAGAAAAAGAGTCTAACTTAACATCAATGGTACTAAGAGTAGCTGTAGATAATATTACATCTGTGGGATGATTGTTGGTAATTTTTTCTCTAATGATAAAAAGTTTATTCGTGGAGATGTTCATGAAGTCATTACTAGTTAACGGTAAAGGGATGATTGGCTCAAAAGAGCTCTGACTTTTTGTCATCCTGGCTACAGTGCTGAAGAGAAACCTGGGGTTGTTCTTATTTTCTTCAATCAGTGACGAATAGTAAGATGTTCTGGCTTTGCGGAGGGCTTTCTTATAAAGCAACAAAGTATTTCTCCAGGCTAAATGATGATCCTCTAAATTTGTGACACGCCATTTCCTCTCCAGATTACGAGTCATCTGCTTTAGGCTACGTGTTTGAGAATTATACCACAGAGTCAGGTACTTCTGATTAGAGACCTTAGTTTTCACTGGAGCTACAGTATCCAGAGTTGTACGTAGTGAGGAGGTGAAATTATTAACAAGATAATCGACCTCTGTTGGGGTAACGTTCAGATAGCTGCTCTGCTCTGTGTTGGTACAGGGCATTGACGAGGATGACAGTGGGTGGATTATATTCTTAAACTTAGTTACAGCGCTTTCAGAAAGACATCTACTTTGATAAAGTCTACTCTCCACTGCTGTGTAATCAATTATTGTAAATGTAAATGTTATCAGGAAATGATCAGACAGGAGAGGGTTTTCAGGAAACACTGTTAAATGTTCAGTTTCTATGCCATATGTTAAAACAAGATCTAGAGTGTGATTAAAGTGGTGGGTGGGTTCTTTTACATTTTGAGAGAAACCAATTAAGTCTAATAACAGATTAAATGCCATGTTGAGGGTGTCATTTTTAGCATCTACATGGATGTTAAAATCACCCACAATAATTATTTTATCTGAGCTCAGAACTAAATCAGATATAAAGTCTGAGAAATCAGACAGAAACTCTGTGTAAGGCCCAGGTGGACGATAGATGATAACAAGTAAGACTGGTTTCTGAGTTTTACAGCTGGGGTGGACAATGTTAAGCATCAGGCTTTCAAATGAATTAAAAGTCTGTCTTGGTCTTTCATTAATTAATAGACTGTTGTGAAAAATTGCTGCCACACCGCCCCCTCGGCCTGTGCTTCGATATTTCTGGTAGTTAGAATGACTCGGGGGTGTTGATTCATTTAAACTAACATAATCATTAGTGATGTTTCCTGTGTGTCGAAGCGTCGAATTGTGTGTCGGGTAATCTCGGGGGCGTTTCTGTGAAGCGCGTATCGAGGCTTGCTTTGATTACGTATGCAGTGACGTTCGAGGCCTCGCGGGCAGTCCGTACCACGTGACTGATTCAGGGACTGGTTCACCGGTTCGCGCCAGATTCGAAATAAAATGGGCAGAAAAACACAGCTCATTTCCCGTCACACTGTGTTGTGGAATTGGATTACGTACGTGTTACATAGTTACTTGAGCATTTCTTCTTCGATGGAACCAGGAAGGAAGAGATTTTTTATTTCATTTTATCTCTCCTAATGAAGTATGCACACAGTAATAAATATCACAAATGATAAGCACCATAATATAAATAAACAACACTATAGATCCTATAATCTGATTTCTGTCTTTGAGTTTATTAAAAAGTGAAGCGCCAAATACTAGTTTGTGTCATTATCCAGATGTACATAAGCATGATTACACAGGTACTAGCGGGTTTTGATTATCGATTAAAATCGATTCTAGCTTGGATAACGTGATATCGATTCATTAAAATCCTGAATCGATTTTTAATATAAATATTACTACATTCCAACCACCACCAAACAGCTAAAACAGTAAATGAGAGCAGGTACACCGATTCTGCACAAAGACGTAAACACAAAGCGCTGACGCGTCAGAATCAGTGAGATGTCGCCTTTCTCACCAGACAGCGCGGACACGGTCGGGGCTGAAAGCCGACAGCTCACTGATTCTAATCTAAGGCATCTGATGTGATGCTTACACATTAGATAAAGTCTCGAAAGTGTCAGCTTTCTTTTTATAGTTATAAAAATATGCAAATGTACTGATCTATGATCTGAATTATACTATTGACTGACTGTCTGAGGCTAACAGTTACACAATCATACCAAAACTCTGTCCTGATAGTTTCCACTTTCTCTTTTGTATCAGACATACTGAGACAATATTCGGGATAAATAACCAAGAAAACAATTTATTTATTCAGTTTAGAGGTTTACACATCATTATAATCACAGAGCCCGCTTCACTTGAATTGTCCACTTGATGGCGTAGTAGAGCAAATGACTCATCACAATGCTTCGAATCATGAGTCGACAAATTGGGTGGAAAGCTTCAGTTCATCATGAGGCTTCATCTCACCATCACTAATAATCATCCTGCTGCAACCAGGTTTCTGTAAGGCAGAGTAAATCAATTTGTTGATCAATTATTAAGTCATGTACTAACAGAGACTTGGAGGAGAGAGACCTAATATTTAATAATCCACATTTCACTGTTTTACTCTTTGGTTCAGATGTGGATACTGTATTGTTCTTTCTTTGTAAATGTTTAAGTTGTTTGTTGCTGGTTTTTAGTTTGTTTTTTGTCTTTTTGGAAGCTGACACAGTCTCTATGGAGATGGGTTTTTGGGGGGGTAGCAGGAGGAGAGAAGCTGCAGAGAGGCGTGTAAGACTGCAACTCTGCTTCCTGGTCCCAACTCTGGATAGTCATATTTTGGGGGGTTTAATAAATTTCTCCATATTTCTAGAAATGAGAGCTGCTCCATCCAAAGTGGGATGGATGCCATCTCTCCTAACAAGACCAGGTTTCCTCCAGAAGGTTTGCCAATTATCTTTGAAGCCCACATCGTTTCTGGGACACCACTCAGACAGCCAGCAATTTAAGGAGAACATGTGGCTAAACATGTCACTCCTGGTCTGATTGGGGAGGGGACCAGAGAAAACTACAGAGTCCGACATTGTTTTGGCAAAGTTGCACACCGATTCAATATTGATTTTAGTGACCTCCGATTGGCGTAACCGGGTGTCATTACTGCCAACGTGAATTATGATTTTACTGAATTTACGTTTACCCTTAGCCAGCAGTTTTAAATTTCCTTCAATGTAGCCTGCTCTGGCCCCTGGAAGACAATTGACTATGGTTGCCGGTGTCTCTAGCTTCACATGTCTGAGAACAGAATCACCAATTACCAGAGTTTGACCCCCGGCGGGTGTGTCGCCGAGTGGGGAAAAACGGTTAGACACATGAACGGGTTGGTGGTGTACCTGGGGCTTCTGTTAAGGACTATGAAACAGAAGCCCCAGGTCACAAGGCAATGATTTGTTCTTAGTCTCATTAAATCAAGCACCTATTCATGCTTCTACAAACCTGGTCACTGATTTAAAGGGTTGTACTGCAATAGGAACAAGACCGTTTGCCTTTGCTCCTGGGAAAATTCTACAATCATATGTTGTGTTATTTCAAAATGGCTTTTAGGAATCACAGTAACTCAGCCACAAAGTGGAAGAAAAAAAGTTACAAAGCAGGGGTCGCCAAGTGGTTAGAGCCATAGTGCTTTAAAGTTCTCTCTATTACCCAAACTCTGCTGACTCAGTAACTGCAGAAATCTTAAACTATGGCATTACCATCAGCCATCAGCAAAAATAAAAACAAAAAAAAACATGGTGCACTGTGGGTTTCTAAGACTGAGCAATTACTTTATTTTTTTAAATTTTCACCATATGCCAAAAAGTAGGCTGGCTGATCAAAATCTAAAATTGAGAAAACACAAAATTCAATAAATAAAAGGGCATAAAACAAATAGTAGGCTGTAGGGACATTTTCAGGCAATCACATGTCTTTGAAATGGAACCCTGTTGGGCCTCAGTCACCACAGAAACACAGGAAGAGGAAGTTCGTACAAAAGAATATACCCTCAATTTAGTCTGATGCTCATGCAGTCAACAGCAAGACAGCATGGAGGTCAGATTTCCCACCAGCAGAATTTGTGAGTACTGACATTGTCTTAAAAAAATACATGTATAGACTGAAGGGCAAATTAATATATCCAAAATACACCCATATATTTGCATGTATTTTTATGTTGAGCTGTTTGTAACAGCTCACTAATAAATGCATAGGACTTATTATTAATGATGCAAAAAAACATGGTAATGCTTTATAACATGAACCATAAATAAGGTGCAAGTACCCTATTCTAACGTGCATTTTGCAGACAACAAGGCACAAATACACCGTACTTACATGCAGTTTGCAAGCAACAAGTCAGGTTTTTGCATGAAGCAATGAACAAAGTACACTGTAAGTGCAACTGTTTTTGAAGTCAACGATGAAACAAGTAGATTACTGTGTACTTTCTAAAATGTGAGCCATATTACGGAGTCACCTGCAAGACCCCCGAAACAATTAAACAATTACACTGTAGCACACATGACTAAGGCTCAAGTAGCCTGTAATTTCATGAAATATGAAATATTTCAATAATAACATAAAATCTAACTAGGTAATTTTAATACTGGGTGATTTCATGGTAAAATCCTGAGAAAAAACCCCAACAACTATATTTCTCCATCTTAAATCTTCTGCCTGTACTTTCCTGCAAAATGCAAGTAAATACAGGGTACTTGCGCTTTATTAGCTGGTTGTGTTAAAAAGTGTTATCAAAAACACTGACAAAAATATTAAATGTTAAAAGTCTCATTCTTAACCTTTTCAGTGCTGAATGTTCTTTTGCTGTTGGGTATAGTAGCTGAATTCAGTGATTCTCAAACACATAGTAAGTTTTTAATTATTCATGTTGTTTTTTTGTGTTTTTTTAAGTGTCTGTGTGTGTGTGTGTGGAGGTAATAGTGTGTGTAATAGATTTTATAATCTCTTAACAATCTGAATGTTTTTGAAACTAATGCAGTTGTTGTTTTCCAGCTAAAAAAAAAAAATAGTGCTACAACATAAACCTCTAAAACAGTTCTGAAATAGCCCTTTGTATATATATATGTGTGTGTGTGTGTGTGTGTGTGTGTGTGTGTGTGTGTGTGTGTGTGTGTGTGTGTGATATTTGAATATATGGAATGAAATTTGTATATATATATAGAATCATCTTCTGAATATATTTAATGATAAGTGACATTAAATTTGTTTGCATTTATCTTGGCCTTTCTGACTTATCTTGGATGTAAAATGGTATAACGGTTTCAGTGATATGGTATTATGTGTTATCATGTGCTTCAGCTTCTGCTTGACCAGTTATCTCAGTTGGCATCTCCATCTTTGATTGATAATTTATCTCAAGTATTGTGCAAAATCTTCTCTTCGTTTGAACAGCTGTCACAAAACAGTTGTCAAACTCTTCAAACTACTGAAATAGTTCTGCTGTTGCCATTTTGTAAAGGCAGATAATTCAGAAAACCTCAACTCTAAACATGAGGTTCACTCATTCTATATATCCAAGTTTTATTCTATATATTCAGACATCGACAGACGAGTCTTTATTTGATTTTCTGTCTCAGGTTCAGGTTTTCCTCAAGTTGCTCCAAACAGGCAGCAGTTCTTTCTATCAGAGCCTATCACTATCAGCTGTGAAGGGCTAAATGGGCTGACTGGATGGAGAGTGATGAAAAAGATAAATGGAGATGTTAGAACATGTGCTTCAACCTGGGAAACATCGATTGGACCTTGCAAAATTATCAATGCATATCCATCAACTGACAGTGGAGAATACTGGTGTGAAATGGGAGGAATACAAAAAAGCAACTCCGTCAATGTCACTGTAACTGGTATGTACATAGAAATGAAATTATGCGTTAACATATTTAGTCCATTTACCGTTTTTTCTGTTTAGTATATCACTTACAATAATGCACAATGTCATATTTGATATATATTTTAATAGCAGTAAGGGATAATTTTTCTTCATAAAATGCATCACAATCATAATAAAATAACACATATACATATATATTTACTGCATGTGCATTGTAATAATCAGAAGTATCATATGTTTTGAAAGAGATTTCTATTTAAAAATGATGTGAGCTATTATTGTTAGTAATGAATGAATATAATTAATGATTTCCATATATGTATAATTTTAACAATTAGAGAGTCATGTGATCCTGGAGATTCCTGCCCAACCTGTCCTGCAGGGAGAAAACGTGACCTTGCATTGTAAAGCAAAGGATGCAAACTCCAACTACACTGCAAAATTCTATAAAAATGGCGTCTCCATTGGGAGCAGCTCATCAGGAAACATAATGGCTCCCACTGTATCCAAATCTGATGAAGGACTTTACAAATGTAGTATTGCTGATGCTGGAGAATCACCAGAGAGCTGGCTAACTGTTTCAGGTAAGATGCATCAATATTTCCCCCCAAAAAATGGAGACAAACTTTGTATCTGTGGCAGTAAAGATGGACCTCACCACACTTGAACGCTTTTCAGCATCTTTATTTACTCAGTTTCTTGCATCATACACTCACAGCCGCAGCTTTTTAGCTGCCATCCACATGTACACAACAACAACACAGTCAGGACCCAGTTTACTCTTATATGCAGGGGAGGCGTGACGAGCTGATGCAGCTAAGGTGTGTCAGTCTCACTCGCAGCTGTGCCACAGTACCCAAACTATTTTTTAAAGCGTCATGATAAAATGTGTAAATGAGAAATAGTATATGGTCTATGATGAACATAGCCACTGTTCAAAGAGACATCAGAATGATGCCTTTACATGTCATTTTTGCAGGTTCAGTTCTGAAGTTGGTTGTTTTGTAACATAAGGCAACATCTTTATTTCGATATCTAATGATAGTCTGGTGTTGAAGTCCATAGGATTTCTCTACATAGGTATGTGTAGTCAAAATGTGGTTGTTGTTGACATCTCTGTTTTTTTAACAACAAACTTTTAGGTTGTATTGAAATATTTGAAGTTCTTGTGGTGTTATTCTTAGTAAGGGTTTAGTTGACGTTTAGTCTAGTTGTGTTTTCACCCATGTCTCTGTGTTTGTGTCTTTTCCTGTCTTTTGTGTTAGTCTGTCATAGGTTTCTTGTCTGCGTGTTCATGTTGTCAAGTTTGTGTTATCATGTTATCATGTCTCCGTCTCTACATGTTTCCTGTTTTATTTTGTAAGTCTTCTGTTTCTTTGTTCAGTGTGTTTAGTTTTACTCTTCTCCTACGATGTTGTTGATTTGTGTCAACTGTTTCACTATGTGTTTCCATTTCCCTTGATTACCTCCCGTGTGCATTTAGTCTGTGTGTTGTCATTCAGTCTTTGTCAGGCCATCTGTTTTTCTTTCCTCCAAAACACGGCGAGATTAAGGCTTTCACGATTCTGTTCAGGTTATGTTCATGTTCATGCTTCTTGTCCATGTAAACTCTTCATAGTTTCTCACATACACCTGTGCAGAACCGTGTTCATGTCACTGTTTTCATAGTCACTGTTTCTTCCGATTTAAGCCTTAGTTTAGTTTTGTCCCAGTTCTCTTTTTTTACCTTGGTTTGTGTACTCATGTTGTCACCCTCTATAAGAGGCTTTTTGTTTATCCAAGTTGTTTGTTGTCTGTATTTGGGTCTATCATTCACGCAACACACAGTCAGCTCCAGCTGGCTGTGATGCTTTTTGTTGTCCCATGTTTCCTAGCACATCTTTTCTATTGGCTAATGATTGGATCAGTATGCCACCTTCTTAAATGGGACTAAATCATATTGGGTATACATAATTGTATTGAATAGGATATATATATCTTGAAACATTTTTTTTCCTTTTTTTTTTAATGAGTAATTTAAAACATTTTAATCCTTTCTAATGCACATTGCAATTATCTTTCCAGCAGGTCATCCTACATTGCCTTACTTAGAGATCTACCTGAGGCTCTGCATTGGTTTGGGTGTTTTATTGGTGGTCATTCTGCTAATATTGGTAGGAGTGTTTCAGCGTAATAAACATCAACAAACCATCAGAAATTACACAGAAGAAACTTCTTTGACACCAGGTATGTTGACAGTATGCTCATCAAAACATGTCTTTTTATTTTATAACAATAAGCATGCTTGGTGATTCCTGGTGGCCATCACTAATTAACTTTTTTTCTTGTTTATTTTGTCTTTTTTATAAGCAGGTGCTCAAAATTCTACTGCCTCCTTCCAGTCTCCCTCTTCTGCACAAACAGGTCAGGAAGGCCAACATTTGTTTAGGAATAAAAAACACGAACTTCAAATCTGCGGATTCATGGAAATTAGAAACACAGTCCTTAAGTAGGCCGTATACCCTAGGACATGCACCTGCTATTGTATTGTTTGGTCTGTGATTTTAGTCCCTCAGCAGGTTATTTTAGTGTAAATTTTGATATCAAATGTTTCATTTAGTTTAATTTCATTTATTTTGTTTTGTGGATAAAACAACATTTAGGCATCTAAATCTTTTGAATTTTAATCTTGTCTTAGTTGACTGACTATGATTAATATTATAACAGACTTTTGATTAAAATTGTTGAATAATTTAGTCAACTAAATTCATAGTTTTAGTCGACTAAATATCATAAGACTTTAGGAGACTAAAAATGTATTCAGTTGACTGAAATAGAAAGTATGAAAGTTTGAAGTATTTTTACTGGTGTGTTTCTCCAGACAGCTTATTTTCCTTGACATAAAATGTGTCTCTATATCTACTCTTAACATTTTGTCACATTTTCATGAGACACAGGGAGCACGAGAGCTAGATCTACCTCCCCCTCTGCAAAAAAAGGCCAGTATAACCTTACTGCACAAGCAAGATTGGTCAATTATTTTTATTAGGCAACATGCTGTTATCATTTTTTGTATATAAATTGCATGTTACTGTTATGAAACAAATTGTGTTGTGTTTTCATGTGGTAGAAGCATAAATCCTATAAATATGTCCCACACTACTGGTAGGTGGTTGCTAGGAGAGACAATAACATCGTAATAACTAATATAAATAAGAAGTATCAGGGTCCTAAGATGTAAGTAATATAATTTAATTTAGTAATAACTTGTTGACCAAAAACAACAACACAACATTTTAACCATCACTCTTGTTTTGTCATTTCTCTGTTATTTTACTATCTTTACTTTGAGATGGTTATCATATAGAGAAAGTGTCTAGAATGAGAGATTTTTTTTTAAAAAAAAAACCTTCCCATATCTTTATACTTTGTTTAAGGTTTGGCTTATCTCTATATTTCAGTGCCTGCAGTGGTAAGCAGAGCTCAACAAAACAATGAGACATATTCCCTCATCACAAAACCAAGAATACCCAAAGGTAATTTGCCTAAACTGGAAAACATTGAAGTTATAATACCCTTAATTGCTTAAAAGGCCTAGTGGAAGAGAAATATGCTATCATATAAAAAGTAACATCTTCCAGAAGTCCACACATCACATTTTCACAGCCAGAAATAAGTGAGGACAATTTACATTTAAATGTAATGAAAAGAAAAATTATTCTTATGATGTTTTGTTGTTATATCCCTGCAGAGGACCATGCACTTGAATCAGTCCAGGAGACATATGCTATGGTCAGAAAACCCAGCAATGTGAAAGGTAATTGACACTGAAAAGATTTAACATCCTTTATGCTCACCCCTATGTTTTGAGAACAACTAAAATGTATGTTAGTTTTGGTGCGTTTGGGGGATTTCTGACAGTGATGTTATATATTTTTTCTTTTTAATTTATATTTCTTTTAAACACACCGTGTGCGTTTCATGTTGTTGATATTTTGAGCTTTGTTTTGTGGATCTCGGAAAAAAAAAACCCACACAAGAAACTGACAGAAAAATATGTTGATGAGTCCCCTCGGTTTATCAGATTTAAAACAGTTAGATAACACTGTTTTAAATTTGGAGCCTTAATTTGTCATAGTTGGCAAAAAAATTGAAATTATCAGTTGGTTCAAATATAGTTTCCAAAATTTCTGATAGCTCTGTTGTTATTTAAAAATAAATAAACAACTGTTTTGAAATTGATTGTGTCTCCAAACAGAGCTGGCAGCAGCGAGCTGGTTGCAGAGAGATGCCAGTCAACGAATTACTGGCATGGATCCGGATAACTTTTACTGTGCAATACAAAACTAAAAATAAAGGGAATGCTAGTCTTCAGTGTGCCTTTTAATTCCTTTGGAAAAAGTGGCATTTATATAAAATACAATGAAACATTTTTGTGGTTATTAGCACATTTCATTCCTTTTGTATAAACAGTTAATGTCTAATTGGTGAAAAGATGGCTGTTTATAGACAAACATCTCACCCTCATGGTTTGTTTTGTTAATTATCTCCATTCTTCATCTGAGAGTAAAACGTCTGCCACTTCACATCATCATGTCTATTTTAAAGGGTAGCAGTTTTTTTAAAAAAATAGTGAAGCCCAGGTCTATTTGCTTTGCCTCATGCCTCATTATAGATATGAATACACTGTTGCAATTTTTCAATATACCCACTGTGGCTTCTGTGGCAACACAGTGTGTCAAATGTTAGTGTTGTGTCAGCTATCAACAGAATATCCGTTTATGGTAAAGATGGTGATACTGTCAACACAAGGTGTTGAAGGTGAGAGAATAAATTTAATGCAAAAAAGTCTGCATCTTGTTACAAAAGAAATTTATCTAAGATGATTATGTTGTTAGCTTGTTTTGTGAGTTGTTTTCATATATTATATGACATATATTATATATATATATATATATATATATATAATTTCTAATTTTTTGTAATATGTTTGGTGTGGACTCTTATTAAAAACACTGGCCTAATAACTCATTTGTGGTTAATATAATTATTTATTGTTGCTATACCTAGTGAATTGACATAGTAAGGTATTTAATCTCAGATTTCTTTCCTCACACAACAGAGCTATTTCTTCAGCATTGTGACCAGCACTAGAAGTACTCCAAGTTGTATTTTTTCTCCTCCTGGTTTCAAATCAGGAAACTTTTGCATGCAAAATGAATGTGATAACATCAACATCACAAACCTCCTTCATTTAGTCACAAAAGAACGTAAAGGACACAAATATTTTTTTTAGACAGGTGGATAATCAATGTTCAAGGGCAACATTTAGTACTCCAAGAGAGTAGTGAGACATGTTTTATGATTTAAAGATGGTGAAAAGTAAATGGACTCTATACACCATGTTTCATTCCCCCTTTTAACAAACACATTCATAAAAACAAATTTTTCTGTGTTTCTATGTATTTTCTGTGCTGGTGTGATGGAAGAGGAAGCTAGGCACAGGATGAGATGGAGATCAGTAATCCACTGTGGCAAATCTCAAAGGGAATAGTCGAAAGAAGAGCGTAGGCTGATAGACGGAGAAGTACTGTTTTATCTGTCAAATAACCTTTTTTGACAACTGTTGCATTTTAGGGGAAAAATTAAATTAAGATCGTTAGATATCCAAGTCACCTCATCTGTCTCGTCCAATGAAGATCTAAGCACTGAAACATCAGGTTAATGTCACCTTGCAATGTTTAAGAACTGTGCAGTAAAAACATCCTCCAAGATGACTTGTAAAGTATCAGCTGGGTACTTGTGCCTACTTTGTACAACTTTTAGCTTGCAGTAAATGTATTACGAAACTGTTGAAGACAGTAACTTTTTAAAGACATCACTGTGTACATTTACAGTATTGTATAAAGCCACCATGTATTGAAGTAGCTATTAACTGGAAATAAGCTGAACTGGAAATTTTCTCATGTGGTTATTCATCAGAGTTTGTTTATTAAGAGATATCCATTCAGCATAACGGTTCAACCACTTTTTTTTTTTTTATCTTTTACTGTCAACTAGAAGATGCTGCTGATATAAAGAGCTATTAATACACTGACTGGTAATGATAGTTTCACTTGTAACCACACCGAGGCTTAAAAACATGACATCATGTGACAGATCATAACTATCTTTAAATATCTGGTGCATTTAATAGTGATGGTATATTAAGTAGTACATTCTGCTGATAATGTGAATTCTGCTGTCACAGTACTAACTTATTTTACACATGTCTTATTTGGCATTTTGACACAACCTTTGTGAAAAAAAAAATTCTTTAGCTTTAGAAAGACAAAATTAAAGACAGAAAGCAAACAGATAACAAATAGATTTAGAAACTGTGATGTAGAATGTGAATGTATGAACTGGTACATGGCACCAAAATGCACTAATATTCAGTTTATATTAAGGACATCACCAGTATTGGGTTGTCATTACCAGTAAGAAAAGAAAAAAGCCACACAAATATGTCATTTCCTTGACACAGGCAACTCTATCTTGCATTGGTATCTACTCATATACTGTTGCCATAAATCTTATGGCCACTAGAGGTCACTGAGTTATTTTAAACATTGTGTGAGTGGAGCAACTCAACCAATGCCTTCTACTGTGTTTATCTGGTGATGACAGGGTCTCTTCTGCGGAAGAAATAAAAGTCATCTTCTCTTTACTTCAGCTGCTGCTGTTGATGTTGTTTTATTTATGAACTCTGTCCTGTAGTGGTGTCAATGTTAGAGACTCTTCATTAAATGAATAAAGTGACTGTTTTAGGCTTTATTTTATGCCTCTGAACTGCCTGATTGGAGTTACATTTGAACTCCATTTCTGTTCTTTATTTTCTCCAACTGTTCAAGAATTGTTTCTAAAGTCTTGTCTAATTCTTTCTTCTTCTCTGTCATTACCTGAACCGCATACACTACTGATTCCTTTTTGTGTATTTTTTCATCAAGAGCAGACTTTATATTATTTTGTTCTGTTGGTTGCATATTTGTTACCAGTTGACTCTGATTTTTATCTTGCTGTTTCTCTAGCTCCTTCACTTTTGGAGTAAGTTCAGCAATATCTTCTTCTAAATTAAATTTATGATCCATTAATAATTGAACCGCCATTAACAAATGAAATTTGTCTACTGCTTGTTTTTCTTTTTGAGCCTGAAGATTTTCTTGATTTGTATTTATGTCACCAGTGTCAACACTGTCTTGGGTGAGATGCTTTGTTTCTCCTTTCTCCTCAGTGTCGAGCTGAAGTGATCTGTGATCAGAGGACGTTCTTGTGAAGTTTCTTCCTGTTGTACAAAAGAAAGTCATTTAAATTCACAGAAATCTATTATCCTATAATTTTTTTTAAGAAAACTTTTTTTGTCACTTTTCACAACAAGATACTGTACCTCGGCGTTTAGAACGATATTTCCACACAACTAAGACAACTGCAAGAATTAGCAAGACTGTCACAACAACAGCAATGGTGATGTGAGCCGCAGAACTACATGAGGGGTTAAATAAATCACCTGGAATAAGAACACACAGGATATCAACATGTAGGCTGCAGCAATTTTACACAAAAAATACATAAAACTATAACTAACTACTTTGTTTCTTTGTTTTTCTACCTGGAACATGTATATGTGTCTCTCTGCTCTGGTTGGTGTTCCTCTGTTGGACTCTGCAGGTGATGTTGTTGCTGTGTCTCTTCTCCACAGTCACTCTGCTGCTGACAGTATAGAGGTCATCAGGACCTCTGAGGGTCTCTGTAGGTCCAGCAGAGAGGAGGTTTCCCTCACCGTCCAACCACAGCAGCTCAGGCTCTGGATACCAGCCTGCAGACTCACACTGTAACACCACTTTACTGCTGTCCTCACTGTTCCTCATTACAGTGATGATAAGTGATGAAACTACACCTAATTTTGAAAAGGGAAAACACATTGGTCACTATAACTAGTAGCAACACTAAAGAGCCATTAAAATTATTACAAATGCACTGAATGTACACCAACTGTATTTAAACCATTTAACAGTGACATGAAAAACACTATTCTGCTATTCTGTATTCTTTTACCCTTATGATTTTTTACTACTAACAATGTTTTTTTCTCTAAACTAAATAATGACTGATGATTTTCAACATCAGATATCATTTTGAGCTTTCTGTACAAAGACTATATCTCCACTTACCAACAACAAGCTCAACACTGGCTTGTCCACTAAGCGCAGGACTGAAGCATTTGTATGATCCCCTATCTGACAGTTTCACTTTGGAGAGTTTTAGTGAAATGTCTCCGAGCTTCAGGTTGTTAATGGGTAGTGATGTTCTTTCCATGTAGGCTACATTTTTTTTATTCACGAGCTCCACGCCGTCACGCCAAACATGCACAAATCTGGGTGTGAGGTCAGATCGTGTCCACTCTACTGTCATATCAGCAGCATTCACAGCAGGATCCAGATGGCATGGTAACACAGTGTCATCACCAACTATTGCCACAACTGGCTCAGATGGACCAACCACCCGAGACACACCTAAAGGAAAATTACAAATACGTGTCATTTTTGAGAAAGTTACAGAACATTGTTTTATTAGTTTCTGATAAGATAATTTTAAACCGAGGTTCAGAAGCCCAGGTGTTTTACATTTTCTGTTTTAGCCTATGACATAAATGAAATGGCTGACATTTAATCAATAACAGAAATATTTGTGTAATTAATAGATTTAGATGTGTTGCATAATTTGTGTAACTCCATAACGATAAGACTTAATTACCTCCACAAAACTGTGCTAAGTGAAAGAAAAAAATAAAGTGATGAAAAAGGAAGACACAGATGGCCCCAAGTGGCATTTTACAGCAACGTCCATCCTTCAGGCAAAACATTGTAGATGTTTGAAGACTGAAGTTGAAAATATGGGAAAAATCCTAAAAGGCACAGAAATTTGAACATTATTCATACAAATAACCACTATAAACAATTATGATTTAGCTTTTCACATCACAATTGTAGACATATAAAGCATCTTGAGGCAACTGGGGCAACTACAGAAGAACCTTATCTGTTAATCATTGATAAAGGACAATCTGTACCTCTTTTAATGAGGCTTGTTTGATATGGCATATAAGAGCATTTAGAGTTTACTGGCTCTTTTGCCTTTGTGGGCGTCCTACCCTCTTTCCAGCCTTATGTACCACCTCTGTGTAGAGCTATTTCTCCACAGAGAGGAGGTACCCGGGCAATTCGTACGTAAGGCCAGAGAGTCTTTAGTCTCTGGTGGGCAGTTACAGTTTATATTATCACATTTTTGTTAGACAAATAAAAGGACACAAAAATATCTGTTTTAGCCCTTATGTCCTCCTCAAATTTTGCACCGTTGCAACACCTTTGTAGACAAAAATGTACACTGACAATATCTGCCATAAAATCCTAACACAGCAATATTTTTTTCTGTCCTTTTGCCCAAAAATAACCAACTTGAGCGCTTTTCAAAATGATCAAACATTAAATAATTTTCAGGGTTTGAACGCTTTAAATGCCAGTTTAAACATTTGAATCATTACTTATTTATGAAAAAACTGACAAAACCTATATTTTTTTCCATATATGTGTCTGTGTTGTAACAGTGAGGTTGTCATGTAAATGTGCTGTAGCAGGCAGGATGAGGACCCAAAAACAGGACTCAATACTCATAAGAACAACATGAAGAAGGAGCTTAATTTCATTGTAAAAACTACAACACTACCTTATTTTCTGCACCCTAAGGCACACTTAAAATCCTTGAATTTTCTCAAAAATCGACAGTGCGCCTGATAATCCAGTGCACCTTATATGTATTCTGGTTGTGCTTACTGACCTTGAACCAAACTTATGCGGTACACAGCGCTCAAAAATCTGTCAGAAAATGTTTTAGTACGACTTTGGTAAGCTATGAAGCCGCACCACTTGATGGATTGTTGGAGCATTACGGCTACCGTAGGCAGGAGCCTTTCGAAGTAATCTGGGTCCAAACTGCGTCTTCAGGTCCCAAAGTCAAACGAGTTAAAAACTGTCTAAATTCTTTCCTCTCTAATAAAATGATCAGCGTTGCTGCTTTACTGGGTGTAACAATTACGTTTAACATCTAGGCATCCATGAAAACAGAATTTATTAAATTTACTGGAGTTAGATGCTAGCAGGAAGTTAGCTCACTAGTTTCCATCTAAACATGATATACCATGTTCTGACTAAGAGATTTCTTAAAAATTCAAACGTACAGCTCTGCTATCACTTCCAACATAAATGAAGACAGAAAACTAAACAGCAGTGACGTTTGTAGGGTTAATGAAGTTGGACTAGCTGGTATATAATGATGTGCTCCGTGATTGCTAGTGACACAGCTATGTTAGCATAACATTAGCACAGTGAAGCTGGGGGATGAATGCTAACTTTTTTGACTTATCTGACTTATTTGTTTTGCTTAATGTGCCTTATAATCTGGTGTGCCTTATGTATGAAATCAGACCCGTTCATCGGCAGCGTGCTCTTTATGGTCCTAAAATACGGTAAATAGGAGACACGAAACCAAAACTGCAAACTAGAAACAAGGAACTAACACTAGAAAACAGGGAAATTGGTTAACTAGAACTAGACAAACCAGGAGGAAATTCACAGCTACAAGGAACACAGACAAACAACACAGCAACATGGGACAACGCAACAATGCGCAGAGGAAATAACAGAGTCAAATACACAAATAATAACAATGGAATGAGACACAGGACACAGCTGGGACAAATCTGACAAGGATTGTGACAAGGAGGAAGCAAACTGGAAAGACTGAACACAGGACTTGGAACTGTCAAAATAAAACAGGAAACAGACAGAGACTCAAGACATGCAAGATTAACAGTAACTGGGAGACATGAATAATCATGGAGACATAACTTAACATGTACGAGAGACATGGAAAAACAAGGAAACTGAACCATGAACAATACTAAATCACAAACTGAAGGAGGAGGAGACTGAAAAAGTTACTTGATTCAGTAAAAGGAGATGTTACAATCCTTTTACCCAATGCATTCATTGGGTGTTTTGCCATTTACACTAGACACCCTCATCCAAGGAGGCAATGCCAGTGTTGATCAGTGTCACTGATTCATGTTAAACTGTTATTTCTGTGCCGGAAGGGGGGCACCTAATCTGGTATCCCACACCTCCCCGCCGGATCAGACTGTACGCTCTACTTCCCCTCTGCCTCCCAGAAAAGGGAAAAAGAGCAGAGGGGAGAAGAGTAACATAGATTTTTTTTTTACCTTATTAAATTTATGCACGTAAGGTGAACTAGCAAACACCGCATGTAACACATAGTTACATGCGGCTGTCTTCTTGTTTGATGGCAGACACTACCTTCACCCAAAATGACCAAAGAAAAAGTGGAAAACAGCTAAACATGAGAGGTTTTTGGACAAAGTTTGTGTTTTTTCCATTGTTTAAGCACTGCTTCCAGCCAAGAGTGATACCATATATGCCCTATAGCTGTAGAAAAGGCTAACATTGTTATCTTTTTACAGTAAAACAGCTAAACATGAGAGGTTTTTGGACAAAGTTTGTGTTCTCCATTCTATAAGCACCGGTTCGAGCACCGTTTAAGCACCGGCACCATTTCAAAAGTACCAGTTTGGCACCGGTATCGGATAAAACCTAAACAATACCCATCCCTAGGTTTCACTACCATCAGGTTAACTGCACAGCCCCCAGGATGCCCTGAGAGAGCTGTATCAGTCAACCAGTAAATTTTCTAGTGTTAGATATTCTACCCTTTTGACGCCCTCTACTGAGGCAGGCCCACCATGGGTCGATTAATCCTCGGCATGTGTCTCACAGTTAGCTGACTACCTTAGCTGCCCGAGTGATGTCAGCCCTCTTTAGTCCTAGCCAGTGACTGGTCCTTTCAGCAGTGTTATTTAATTCTCTTATAGCCTGCCTTTGTGCCTGTCTTCTGAATCCAGTCTCTCTAAGTAGTTTTGCTGTTGTGCTGGCAACAAAGCCCCTGCACCCCACTTCCACTGGGCAGACCTTGATCTTCCAACCTCTGTCCTCTGCTTCAGCTACCAAGTATGTATACTGCAGTTTCTTACACTCAAATGCTTCCTAATTGCATCCTCCCATGGTACCATCAGCTCAGTGACGTAAGCAAGAAAACGCTACATCCAGATAAACAGAATCAACCTTTTAGGGACTAAATCCCAGAGGATAATTTAAACCTGAAAATACATAAACACTGGGTCACAGGCTCAGTGCCATGACAATGGTTAAATTTAAGGCCGTTATTCGCAATAAAGGTATTTATAAATAACACAGAAGATCATTTTTTAGCTTTTATAGGCAAGCTCTGTAAATAAATATTTATTTAGGATCTGCTACTACTTTACACTATATCGAATTCGAGTCTGTTTAACTTCAACACCCTGGTTATTTATTTATTTTTTTGATCACAGTTTTAGACATATCATATTGAGAACTAAAAGAAAATTAATATTCCCATTTAACTTCATGTGACTTCCTGCCTCGTTACAGCTAAAAGAAGCCACTCAGACACAGGATATCAATGGAAAGCCCAGGATGTTCTCTATTTCATACATCAGGACTTAGTAGGGTAGCTCAAACAATTTAAAAGGTATAGATCAAGAAATGCCCATTACGTAGGGCATAAATGAATAGACTGGTTGCTGGGAGGATATTGTCACATGTCTTTCTGGCTGAACAGAAAATTCTCCTTATCTTAGATTCCCTGGAATCTACCTGCGCTGCACTCTCTGAGTGCCTGTGTTTCCCTGCTTCTCATATTTCAGTCTCTTTATTGTCTTCACTTGTTTATCCTCAGCTGTTATTATTCGAATCCCTTCATTTGATTGCTTTGAAAGTCCTTCAGTTTTCTGTAGACATTCTTCAATCTCGTTTTTCCTTTCTCCAGCTCTTGAGCTGCTGCAGTCAGTCAGCTCTGTATTTTATCTCTATTTGGTAAATACATTAAAGAAAAACACAAAGGCTCAGCCAAGGCTGGAGGTGACCCATCAAACACTCACCAGAAACACAGATCAGCTTAGACTATGAGCTTTAATTTTGAAATTAACCTGCTCCATAGCAGTGTAACTTAAGCACATAACTAAAACTGAAAGTTACTTTTAAGTCACCTCGATGAGACAAAGTCCTGCTTTGAGTGCAGGTCTCTCCATGATTCCAGGAACAGTTCTTTATAAACATAAACACAGCTTTTCTCACACGTTGCTGCTCAGTTTTTAAGAACTGACAGATACAGTTGTCATCTTGTATGTGCTCACAGTTTAACAGAGAAAAAACAGTCTGACTTTATTCACAGTTTATTCAGTAACATGTAGAAAAAAAATTAAACCATTTTTAGTGTTTTGTTATAGATTCTTGATTGTTTGTTCTCTTACTCAAAACAAATGAAAAACAAAAGAAACAAATAAAAAAATAGACTTACCACAGATAAAGACCCCAGACTCCGACACAGTGATCCAAACTGTTGCTGTCAAAGTGAAGTGACTTACTGGAGACAAGCAGGAACTGAGACAAGAATTAATGAGTCACTGAAAACCAGACAATCCAGTCTGATCACTTTGGTCTATTCATCAGGTGAACAGTGAGCACTATGAACACAGGGACAGGTTCACTTGTGTAAATCACGTGTAAACCAAAGCACAACATAGTTTCAACAGTTTCTTATTACCTTCAACAAGGAGCTCATGTTGTTGGTAGTATTTGCATTTCATTCTGTCTGTAAACAGAACCAGTGTTGGGACTAACGCGTTATTAAGTAACACGTTTTAGTAACTACGTTATTATTTTGTTAACAAGCACGGTAACTAGTTATTATGCCAAAATCAGGAACGCGTTAATAGTTACTGGGATTTAGGGTCGTTATTTGTTACTTTGTGTGGTGGCTAACGTGGAGCTTCCACAGAGTCAGTAACATTAGCAAGTGGTGGAGGCCAGCAGGTGGATGAGATAAAGGGGAGGCAGGAGGAGGAGAGACTGCCGGCCCGAGTGTCAGGTGAACTAAATTTCAGGTAAGAAGTTATGACCTGCAGGCTATCTGGGTCAGATATAAACCAGGTTTAGGTGGAGTTTATTTTCGTTACGCTGACTTTTTCGTACTGGGTACTAGCTAGCATGACAGAGTTTCTATACAGCTGGGTGGGTGCTATGATGTTACTGATGTTGAACTTTATTTTTATCATAAGGTTAATTGTCAATGGAAAATTGTACTTAGTAGTCAGTACAAGCTTTTAATGATATAAGTTTACATGTGATAGAATACTGCATGATGACCTTTTCCTTGCTTAGAATGGATTGTTCTTTATAAAACGTGTTCTGATATTTTTATCTGAATCTTCCCACAGCGATAGTAAGAAGTTGAACAAGCAGTTCTGACCTCACACACACACACACACACACAATTACATACGCACATGCTCACGTATCAACATTCCACTGAACAAATGTTTTCATTTTTCTTTTGTATAAATAAAGACAAGTGCACGAACAGAGCGCGCACTTCACAGGGCCCTCACTCCAGGGGCGGATCTAGAAGGGTGGCATGGTGGCAAGTGCCACCCTAAGATGATCCCTTGCCACCCCAAGTGCCACCCCAGTTTTCCATATGACAGTTGTTTATTAAAATAAGATAGTATTAACAGTTTGAGTGTAGTTACAGTCAACAGTGAATATAAATGCTAAAACTGAATATATTGCATAGTGCCCCCCCCCCTCCACCATTAACAAATGGTTCAGCCCATAGCAGGACTGCATTTTTCTTGTTTTCTGTGGCAAGCGATGCTTATGATTGTGCCAGAGCACATTTTGAACAACACCAAGGGAATTTCGAATTTTACACAGGTGGTTGGATGTTACACTCTGGAAATGGAAGGAAGGTGAGTGTTATTAACCCTCCGTGGTCCACGGACACGCTGCACCTCCAAATCACATGACTGATGTAAGCTGGCATAGCAACAAGCTGCAGCCACGCTGAGTCTATTTCAGCCCACATTGAAAGTTCAGACTTCAATTTTTTTAAATTTTAATTACAGGCCAGTAAATCCAGAGTAATGATTATATATATAAGCCATGCTTTTTTCTAAGTACTGTCGTCACAAGTACAAGTAACGCGTTACTGCCCATCTCTGGTAACGGCCCAGCAAAATCTTTGAAAATGGGGAATAAACAAGCAAAATTAACACATGATGAGGAATGTTTAGAAAAACAACAAGCCGGAGCAGGAATAATCCAAAAGAAGGGGAGAGGAATGCATAGTGGAAGAGCAAGAGGTAGAGGCAGGTTTAGACACACACCAAACAGTGGTTTTAGCACCACATGCTGGGAGTGTGGGAAAAAGGGACACCTTGCACGTGACTGTAAGACACAGAGAACGCCCGACACAGAATGACTAGCTGCAACCACTGTGGCTGCCACCACCCAGACAGATGAAAGGGAGAGACAGAAAGGCAAAAAAGAATAAAAGCATTAACAAACAAAGAAGACAGTGACTCAGAACAGGATAGTAGCTCAGGTGAAGAGAGCAGTTCAGATCAGGAAGAACGTAATAATCCCTCACCAAGTGAAAAATTAGAGATCAAAGTAGAAGTTTAAAAAGGGCTGGAAACAAACCCGACTGAATACATATAAATACAAGCGGAATAAAGTTAAATAAATAAAAGGCTAAATTAAATTAGAGCCTAACTGTAATGTATTCAAACTAATAATAGCGATGGATAACAACCTGTAAACTGGTATTAATAATGAAACATAGTTGGGATGAAGATCATGCCCAGAATGAATAGAATGAATGAAAGCAGATAATTCACACAAACACATATTAAATGAAATAGAGAGATGCATAAGGTATATTAAGGTTGTGTCATTGTTCAGCCAAGGAAAGTGTGTGAAAAGGAAAATGTCTCCAGCTTGGGAAAGGGTGAAACTGCAGATCACCCGCAGCCCTTGGTGGATACAAAATAAAATATAAATAAAATATTGTAATATATTATTGCTGTTATATAAAAAGATAATAGTGTTTCATAATAATGAAATAATATTAATATGAAGAGGCACCTCAGTCAGTTATGATGTGAGGTGGATAATTGTTAAAAGCAGTCTGCATCAAGCTTAAGGTTGCTCAAACTCAGCACAATGACATATGAGATGAAGAAAACAAAGAAAATATCTAAACCAATTAAGTGCATAGAGGCACTTGACCTGCTTGAAAACCTGTCATCCTGGATGAGACATTGTTGAGATATAGAGCACACCTATACTAACAACTAATAAGCTAAACCCTGTATACAACAGCTAAAGCTACAAAATTGAGAAGCTGAAATAAATATGTGGTCACTGCTAAGCTGATGAGCAAGTAACACGTTTTCTAGAGCAGGAGCTGCATGAGAGATCAAACATGCAGCTGTCTGTGAGCTCAGTTTTTTCTTCCCTCTTACTTCTTATTTGTTTTTGGCAGCAGCCTTTTTTGCATCCTGACTCATGTGTGTAAAGCGATCACGCCATCAGCAATTTTTTTTTGTTTTTTTGTTTTGTTTTGAAAAATAAGTAAATTTGTGATCACACTCGTGGATCACAGTGACACATAATGATTAGGCATATGATTTACTATTGCAGATGAAGTTTATTCTAAAGTTCAAGGAGAACAAAGAAGAACAGCATCTTCAGTTGTGTCTTGAATGTTGTTCTCTGTGTAGTGTGCTGAGTTTTTTGCTTTTTGTTTTTTGTTTTTGACGTGTTGCTTGAGTGAAGAGCACTGTGACTTCTGAAGTAGCTCTCACCATGCGACCTTGATAATGATAAGTTCAGAGCCAGCTGAGAGCTGGTTTGTCTGCTTTGTTTTAGGTGACAAGGTTGAAAAGTTAAAACTTAGTTTCTTGTCTTGAAAGCTAAACAGAAAAAAAAGGAGGTTTTGTGTTTCTCAGCCAAAAACAACTACGATTTCATTTTCTGTTTTTTGAGAAAGGAGGATTTAATAATAATAATAATAATAAAACAAAGAGTGATGTTTTGTTTAAGTGGTGTAGGAATGTTTAGCTTATTTTAGAGTTTAGGAATGTGTTAGATAGGATATAGAGTTGTGAGACACTGACACTGCCCTGGATATAAATAAAGGCCTGACTGTGTCATGAACTTAGGAGTAGATTTTAGGAGACCCTCCCCCAGTTGAACTGTGAAAGTAAGACAAAGAGGAATTAATGCTGAGTGGAAATTCCGCAGAGGATACCTGGGTGGGGGTCTCAACATTTCTAACTGGATAACTGTGGTCTGGAAGGGAGATGGACTTTTATGACCGGCAGGGTCACACAGTGCTTAAACTGTTACACTCATACATCGACACGCACACTCACTCACGTGCACTCACACATACACACAGGTACGCGCATACACTCAGTCACTCACGCGCACTCACATAGGCATACGGGTACGCGCACACACAGGCACTCACGTGCTTGTGCATACACACACAGACACACAGAGTTTGCAGCACACCGTGGGGGTTTTATGATGGGGTCGCTTCTATAAAGCTGGCTGTAACTAACAAAGAGGTGAAGATCTTGCAGAGGGACATCGCCCTCGTCTTCCCTTCTAGAAGTGCATGCTTAAATGAAGATGAACAAAGATGAATAAAGGTTTTGTGAAATAACTACTGAGTTCCGGTGCCGTCTCTGGAAGTTTCGAGGAATAAAACGAACTGGGGTGAAACTGATTTCGCAACAGTTGTGAAGAAAGCTAATACTGCAAAATACCGTCTAGTGCATGATCTGCGAGCAATAAATGAAATCACTGAAATGATGCCACCAGTAGTAGCAAATCCTCACACTATACTGAATCCAGTCACTCCAAAAGAACAATGGTTCTCAGTGATAGACTTATCAAACGCCTTGAGGCGACTTTTGTTGTGATTTGGCGCCATATAAATAAAATTGAATCGAATTTTTTCTCTCAGTGCCTTTCCACCCTGACCCACAACACCTGTTTGGCTTCACTTTTGAGGGGCAGAGACAGTTTCTACTCTACGTAGAGGACATTTTAGTGACACACAGAGGAAGGGTGTAAGCAAAATACTATGGCTATGTTACGTCACTTGGCTGAGTTAAGGCCACAAGGTATCTTTAAATAAACTCTAATTATGGAGACCTGAAGGCATATACTTAGGGCACACCCTCTCAGGTGAAGGCAGAAAGCTACTGAACAAAAGAAAAGAAGCCATACAAAATGTGTCACAGCCACAAACTAAGCATTCACATTCTTTCTAACTGTGAGTTATGATCTTGGCTCCCTGTTTTTCTGCTTTCAACAAAAGGTGGAGGTGGAGCTCCCATGCAATGTGCTCTGTTGTCTCTACTATCAGAAAAGCAAGGCCCTGACTCTCTGCACACAATATTCTCTTCATAACTTAGCAATATGAAATGTCATGAAACAGTGAAACTCACTCACAGAAAATCAGCAGTATAGGATGATACAAACCTATCTAATACATCTAATGATTTCCACATTCTTTTAAATCAGAAGTGTGATGCAAACTAAAACTACATACTGATTACACAAGAAGTACGATGTGGCCTACAGCAGTATCAATACTAATTTTGATTACAGGTATAATGTAACATATAACAGCATAATAATCTCACAACTGCTACAAGCACATTTGCCTTTCTTAACACACGCAAGAGAAAGGCAGCTGTTAAGAAAATGCCCTTTTGGGTGAGACAGGCCCACAGGCCCTGCATGCAAGTGTACTAACACACATACATGCAATGAAGAACAGCTTACACTACAGCACACACTATACATGCGCCTGTATCTCCCATTGGTGTTAAAGCAGAAAAAACTTAACAGAATTTTGTTATCAAATGCTGAATTTATCCACTGTTGACAGTTAACTCTCCAGCTTGCAGGACAATAGGTGAAACGTTTGTGAAAACAGAGAAGGATAAAATAAAGACAGAGAGAGTCTGGTATGACCAAGCAGTAATCAGACAATACATTTATTTGGTAATACAATAAATTGTGAGATGCTTTCTGTTTGCTGCAAAAGCAGCAGCTATAGCAACCACAGTCTTACTAACAACTCATGAAAATCACACCATCCCACTATCTGTACTGCAGAACACTGATGACATAATGAAAATAGCAGGAAAACCCATTCTTCCCAAGTCATTACACAAAACAGCCGCTCTAGTGAGCCATGGTTTTGAGCCATGGCTCATCAGGAGGGATACTCTGAGGGATGATCTTTATGATAAACCGACAATTCTACACTATAAATTTTGAAACTTCAGCAAAAGAATATGTGAGACCATGTATGATCTGCCAAAAACGGGGCGGGGTGTATAAATATTAGGACATAATAAATCCTATTCCCAATGGTTAAATGTTTATAGTTTAACAAATGGACCTTATCCACTAGCAGATGTGTTTTGGATATGTGAAGAAGAAATTAAGTCTGTTCTATTACCAAATTGGAAAGCCATTTGTGATATTAACGGCTCAATTTTATGTGATTAATTTTGCAGACAAAGAAGAAAATGCCCTCACACACACACACACACATACACACAGCAAACGTTTTTCATGCAGCACATTCAAAAACATGTCTCTTAGAAAACAGTAACGTGGTAACAGAGATGCTAAAAGCAACATAATGAATCCCTTAATGTCTTTCTGCCTAAGTTAGTCAACTCCAAGCCAAACTGGGTCTTAGCTCTAACTTCTGTCATGCAATTACTGGAGTTACTCTGCATCTGGAAGCAGTCAAAGCTTTGCAAGCGCTTGTATATCATTTGCCTTAAACATGGCTCACCACAATTTTACCACCATTTTCTAAACAGTTCTATTTACTCAGTTTTTGTCTTGACAGGAAGCGTGAATGGGCATTGACAATATATTAAATAATTGATGGTATTTTGAAGAGATGGTACAATACCACTTTTTTTATGTCCGATACCGCTATCATACATTTTGATATCTGCCAATACCGATATAAATTCGTTTATTTTCTAATCAATAAAACTGGTTTTTAATGTCTTGCTGTATTTTGTACAAGTTCATACTCAAATTTAAAAAAAAAAACAAAAAACAAAACAAAAAACACTAAAGCTACTCTATTATATATGTATGTAAAAAAACACACTGCACCCAAAATATTTTGCAGTTCAGCAATACTGATCTTTTTATTTTAACTTTTAGCATAACTTTAAACCTAAGTATTTAAAGTAATAAAAGTAATAATGAAGTAATTTATATAATATATATGTAATATATAAAGTAATAATAAAAGTAATTTATAATGCAATTTTATGCAGATTTAAAACAACTCTGGTTCTGAAAAAAATAAGTAGAAGTGCAATATCAGTACAAATTAATGTTTCTATTCAACAACTTAAAAAAATCTGATTGTAGAATGGACCCTTTTATACTTACAGCTCAACATAAATAAGACATCCAGAGTGGAAAGCAGTGCAAATAAATGCAAACACAGCTTCATGACACTCATCTTTTATCAAGATGGATGTCAGTGTAAGCTGTTTCTATCATATTTAACCTGAATTTTGTGTAATTTCTATACAAAACTGTGTTTTCATAAATTTATTTTAGAACCACAAAACTGTTTAGCCTGCAACACTGCTTTTTGTAAAACTTGAGTCTATCCATCGTATGGTCAGACGTAGCAATGACAACACACAGACATTGGAGCTCCGTATATTGGTTGTTGAGCTTAAGGTGGGAATGCTTTACAAACGTTCAGAGAAGAACTTACACACCTGCTTTACTTGCCTGGGTTGGCCTGCTCGGAGATGAAATGCTGGTTTGGCAGCACAGACTGAGACTCCAGATGCTCCAAATGCTTTCGGTGTGAAGTAACTCGCTCTATCATGTGACGGATGATCTCACTACCTGGATTATATCATGTCGTAGGTTTTGTGAGGTGCTTTTGTGATATTTAAAGGATTGGATTACATTTTTTATTTCTCCCTGATCTCTGACCCAGTAATTTAGGTCAGGATCAGACTGATACCGATGCTGTATATTGGATCAGTCTATCTTTAGTAGATACAAACATGGTCTCGCAGAGAATCATACCCACAACTATTCCTTCTATATGGAGGTCTCTGATGAATTATTAGTTGAATGTGTGGGAAACGGGGAGACCAGGAAGGCAAATCTACAGAAATGAGCCTCCCAAATCATTTGTGCAAGATGACCCCAAATCAGTTGACAGTCACTGGGTGAGGCAGTGGCCTTTTTGATTATTGCGTTATTATTTTATACTATTTTAAATTAAGCTAAAAAAAGAGGTGCTCAAATGAGGAAGAAAAAAAAGAGAACAGAATATTTAGGACTGCCAGGACGTTCAGTTTAAGCACTGTTGTCTTTGACTGTTGTTTATGATGCTGAACACAAGGCCCAGGCAGACTGAAATTGAAGGTGATTTTAACTGATAAATAACACAAGTAGGGATTCAAAATTCAATTCATAAGTTAAATAATATTTTTTTATAATATCTTTATACTGTCTTTATTTACTGATTCCTTTGACATTACTCCAAGATGTCACTAGGTGGCGCATGGCGCTAAGTAGAAATGGAAACCCCCTTAGAGGCAAGTGTGTCAAGCTGTAAACAAGCTCATGTTCTGTCCCTCTTTATTATAATATACTGGCAACATAACCCTCATGAAGGCACCATCCATACATAATTTTAGGGGCTCTGCTAATATTAGAATCTTTTCAACGGGGGAATATGAGTGCCAAAACAATGGAATCAGATGTAAAAGATGTAAAAGATGTAAAAGTAGCCATTATAGAGCCTGAGTGCTCTGAGTATCAACACTTTCTCGTTAGGAGAATGTGGGAGGTATAAACTTCTCATAATATGCACATGTAAATATCACTCTGGTATTAAGGAACTTTAACGGAAATGAAAGGCTCAGATCAACCATGTCAATCTGCATATGTGTGTGTTGCTGTGTGGGAAAATGTTTGCACTGCTTCATGATGTACTTAAACATGTATTGGAAGGTACTGCCAGTACAATAGAGGCATTGACTGGTAAATTCTTCTCTGCACACTTGCAGTGTAATATGTATAAGTATATAAGTATACTTTTAAGGACTTTCTGAGGTACGCATTGCTGCAACATATAGTTACATTTCCACTGAAGATTACGTGAAATGACTACAAGTTGTGTTGAAGGCAGCACTAGTGTGACTTTCTGGTTATAAATGGAATTACTGAGGTTTAACCCATATAACAGCAGCTTTGAACACTATTTAGAGTTGTTTCACGTCTGTTTTTGTGTCTAATGCAAAACATCACTGAGCTCAGTGTTGATCTCTGTGTGAGAACAGCTTTGTTATTAATGCTGGGTTCCCACCAGTTTAATATCTGTACAACTACACAGTGCAAAATATTCATTTAGTCAGTGCTTTTGTATTAGTGAGGAATTTCAATGACTTAAAGCTACTTGAGCTTTTTTAGTGCTACCATGGAAATTTAGTTATAAGCTGTTAGGATTACTGTGACTGGCCAGGCCATCACTGGTATAATGAAAGCATAAAAAACGTTAAATGGCTACAAATAGATTTGAAAGCATCAGTATGTGCTCTGTCTCACCTACCACAGCAACAGCTCTGCTTCTCTGAAAACTATTTTCACATAGTTGTTTCGCAAAGGTCATACAGGAAACATCTATTGGTTGGTCTGCGGCAAGACATCATGGAGGTCAGAGCTCTGTGCATCAGACTGTGTAAGTACTGTCTCAGTTTATACATTAAAATTAAACTATAAAGAGTTTGTTAAGGTTAACAATGTTGTTAAAAGGCTGTGGTGATTTATAGCTTTCATGTAGCAGAAACCTTTGGTGACACCTTAGAAATAACAAGTACAAAGTAATGTTTCTAATCAACAACTTAACAAGGAATAGCACTTTTAACTGTAAGAGTTGGCAAGTCTAAAGATGTCTGAAGATGTGGGTACATCTTATAGTAACTATTTTTGGTCTTTTTAGTGATGCCTGTGCTGATTCTGCTGTGTGCACATGCTCAGAAAGTTGGTGAGTAATATCTGTTTGCTTATTTATCATTTTGTGATTGGAGGAAAAGATGGTTTATTCAAGCACCAAAAAGAACATTTTGGTCAATCACCACCTTTACTGGGTTTGGTCACAAAAGTTGTTATGCACATTTTACATTTGCAACTTAAATCCATGTCTTTGGACTGTGGGAGGAAGCCGTGGAGAACCCATGCATATACAGGGAGAATATGCAAACTCAACAAAGAAAGACCCTGGCCTGGTGGAACTGAACTCATAACCTTCTTGCTCTGAGGCAACAGTGGTAATCACCATGCCACCATGCTGTCACCTGTACTTAGTGGGATAGGTTAATTGGAAAGTCAAAATTGCCCATAGGTGTGAATGCAGGAGTGAATGTGAGTGCAAATGGTTGTCTGTGTCTATGCGTTACCTCTGTGACAGACTGGCGATCTGTCCAGGGTGTACCCCGCCTCTCGCCTTAAGACTGCTGGGATAGGTTCCAGCGCTTTGTTAATTCAGCAATAACATTGAATCTTTTTTTTTTGTATTTTGTCATTTTTTTCTCAGATGCAGTTTCTCTTCGTATTGTTCCAAACAAATCCCAGTTTTTTGAATATGAGTCAGTTAGTTTTCACTGTGAGGAGCCTTCTCATGGAGATGTGTTATATAAGATGAAGAAGGAAGTAGAGCAATGCAACAAAACCAGTAAGAAAACAACAGCAACAACAACAGGATCAAAGTGCACCATTCATTATCTTTATGCAAGTGACAGTGGAGAATACTGGTGTGGGACAGCAGGAGGGAAGAGAAGCAACAAAATCAACATCACTGTCACTGGTATGCTTTAGTGAAGGCAGTATTTTGTCACAAACAAACACAAGTTCAACATTTTATAACTTGAAATCACCTGTCATTCAGCTGGTTCTGTGATCCTGGAGAGTCCTGCTGTTCCTGTGATGGAGGGAGAAGCTGTGACTCTGCGCTGCAGAAAGAAGAAGTCTTCATCCAATATCGCAGCTGATTTCTACAAAAATGGAGTTCACAACAGGAGCAGCTCCTCAGGAAGCATGACCATCCAGGGAGTTTTAAAGTCTGATGAAGGACTTTACAAGTGCAAGATCTCAGGAGCTGGAGAATCACCAGAGAGCTGGCTGTCTGTCTCTCTGCCATGTTTCACAGGTGAGAAACAGTAATGTTTCAAAAATAATTATACATATGTGTGATGCAAATATTTGCAAAGCTTTTCAGAATGTTTTTTTTCTTTGTGGGGTTAATCATCAGTTATTGAAGAAGGTTCTTTGGACCTTTTAGAGGACTTTGGTATAGGATTTGTAACATTTTAAACATGCGAGTGTGAAATTATTAATAGTGGAATTTATACTTAATCTTTCTTCAAACTCGCTAAATGTACATTCAACAACTTATCTAGACAGTCACAACAAGAGGAGCCACTGTGCCGCTACTACACCTTGGATCGTTGTCACTATTTTACTGAGCACTCTGATTGCAGTGGTGGGACTCTATCACTTCCGCAAAGATTTGTACAGAGGTAAAAAAAAAGGGGGAAATTTATATATATATACATATATGTATGTATATATATATATATATATATATATATATATATATATATATATATATATATATGCCTTATTCTTCAGTTGCTAATGTTTCTTCAGTTTCTTTAACTGCTCTATTCATCTGTTTTGATTATTGGTTATTGCAGTTATTTATCCTTTTTTTATTGCAGCTTTGGTCTATTGGTCAACGATGGCATGTGGTTCAGGCTCAACAGAAGATCAAACAGGACAGAACACAAACAGTAAGAAATGCCTTTACTATCAGCAATAACATCCCGTTAGATTAGGTTTCTCATAAGAAATCTTTTTTTTAATTTCATTTCATTTCATTTCATTTTCCATTGCTGTATTTTATTTTATTTTTTACCTTATTTAATAATAACTGTGTTATCTGGTGTGATCCTATTATTGACGATGAGAGGCAGACATGGGTCGTAATTACTGATGTTGCTGTGGTTATCTGCTCCCTCACTCCTACTGTTTGTCTCCATCAGATGAAGCTGAATTGTGTCCTAATCCAGTTTATCATTTTTTGGGCCAGGGTGGCACTCAACCTCTAGGTAAGATTCATTGTGATATTATAGTATAAGTCTGCACATAATATTTAGTAAAATCTGGTTAAAAAGTACAACTGCTCTACCCTCTAGAATTTTCCATAACCCCACGGCTGTGTCATCAGTACCACTCATCTTTCAACTCTTCATTATCTTCACAGCTTCACATTTCCTCCTTACTAATGCTCTGCACTTCCTGATTCACTAAGTTTCCTCGATCTGCCCTCCCCGCTCTCTTATTTGCTGATCCCTTCTTTTGTATGCTCGCCTACACTTATTCATTCTGCCATCAAGTCTAATCACCTTCTTTGGTCTGTCGAACAAACACTTTGACATTTTCCCCAACAAAACATGTTTCAGCACAGCCATTTTGATCATTTCACAAAACCATTCTTCTACCTAATAAGAAATAAGAAATTGTTGCCAAAATCACATTGTTGCCAAAATATACAATACTATGACTAACTGTTATTTTGTAGTCCTTTAATAATTATGTTGATATTTAATTGTTCTCCCTGTTTATTGCATCTTTTATCACAATTTAAACAATGTTATTGTTGAGATGTGATGAAAAGTATTGTAAATAAGTGATTGAATTAGATTCTATTTTGTTAACCAACATATTCAATTTCATCTCTCTTCAAACAGAAACAGTGAAAACCCCAGTAGCATACATGGCTTCACCAGGTATCTACCAAGCTGTGGCAGAGGATGCTTGCTATTCTACAATACCGTAGGTAAGACTGAGAACAGTGATGCCTTATGCTCTGCATTCACCTAACATGTGATGAATGGTTGAGACTAATGAATTACTGATGAATCACTGGTTGCAACACCATTGGCAATCACGTTTTTGTGATACCTGACAATGAGTCTTTCACTTCAAAATGGTTTTGCAACTCTTTCCAGATGACTTTGTTTCTCCATGCTTTAGTTTCTTTTCAATCGTGGCATGATCATGTTGCTCTTTAACCTGCTTCTCTGGTTCTTTTTAAGTGATTTCTTGATTCAGTAAGAGTGGCAATATTCATGTCTGGGTATGACTAGTGAAGCTGAACTCACTGTTCCAAAAAAATAACATTTAATAACAAGCTTGTCTTACAATAGATATCAATGTTTCTTGGCATTAGTTCATGTGGCATGAGTCTTTTGTAACATAACTGTATCATAGACACTAAAAATTCAAATATAAAACAAACACAATGTTAAATTTATTTCATCCACTCATTCTTTTCTGCTCCTTGATTTCAGTGTTGCTGTTATACCTTGGACAGGTCGCCAGTCTATCATGGGTCTGTAGCATGTCCTCAACTTGTGGAGGCATCATGGGATATTTGTGAACATACCGATGTAAACCACTGATCTCCGCCAACTCTGCCTTGAACAACACCCCAGGCCAAACCAGGACCAGGGTTTTGATAAATTGGATAAGTCTACCACAGCCCACTGTGTATGCCCTTGGCACCTTACCAGAATGCTGTATTTCCCTCCTGGACTGAGATCATCTTCATCAGTGGAGGTGGGCAGCTTCCCGCAAGTTGGAAGGACCACCCTTAGCCACTAAGGAGTAAAAGCAGATGAAATAGGGCTGATTCATTAACATCTAGTGACCAGAAGGTTGGTGGTTCAATCCCTGGCGGCTCCAGTCTGCATGCCAAAGATCCTTGGGCAAGATGTTAACACCAAGTTGCTCTCTGATGCATCCATCAGAGTGTGAATGCTAAAAAAGCACTTAAGCATAGAAGAAAGTGCTTTTGTTAATGGATGAATAACGCATGTTGTATAAATAATAATAATGATAATGGATTGGATTTATATAGCGCTTTTCAAGGCACCCAAAGCGCTTTACAATGCCACTATTCATTCACTCTCGCATTCACACACTGGTGGAGGCAAGCTACGGTTGCAGCCACAGCTGCCCTGGGGCAGACTGACAGAAGCGAGGCTGCCATATCGCGCCATCGGCCCCTCTGGCCAACACCAGTAGGCGGTAGGGTAAAGTGTCTTGCCCAAGGACACAGCGTGGACAGAGAGCCCGGGAATCGAACCGGCGACCTTCCGGTTACAGATACGCTTCCCAACCCCCTGAGCCACGGTCGCCCAAAAAGTACTCAAAGTACTCAAAGCACAAAAAAGTGCTTTGAGTACTCTGGGAGAGTAGACTCAGAATCAGTTCATAGACAGAACATGCAGACCCCGTATAAAAAGCCATCAGCTGGCCCAAGAAATCATAATTTCACTATGCAAACAAAAGATAAAATTTGTAAACTGTAATCACTCCCAACCTTTAGTAAGATAAATCTCACTTTAAATTATCAATCATAACTTGAAATTAAAAGTTGCTGTTTATCAACTGATGGCATACGGTTTTTATGTTTTAAAGCTTTGAAAAACATGCTCAGGTATGAGTGAGACTGAAAACATGGAAGTAACTCAGAATTATCCGGTTTTGTTTATCCTCTATTATTTGTCAGTTCAAACCAATTGTTGATCACATTACACCTTTGCAGAAAATTTTATGATTAAGCCTAATAAAAGTTAATATAAATTAAATATCTAATGCACACGTGGTGTACTGATCTACTGATGTTCAAAAATGAGAATCAGAATGGGCAAGGAAAATAATTTAAGTGACGTTGCTCACTGACAATATGGCCAGAGACAGCATTAAAGTGGAGTCAATGAATCTTAACTATATATATTCAGTACCTGTAAGTATTTGAGCTAAAGTGTAGAAAAGGGTGATCTTAATGCTTAGATTGATTTATTTCATCCAAAACAATCATACATTTTTAGCTTAGTTCAAAAAACGAATCCAGCAAATCCACCCAGTGAAATTGTGACTTAGTCATATCAAACATTATCACTGATGTTACCGTAGTTACCTGTCTCTGTAGCTTTCCAACATAAGATGAATGTGAACTGTCCTCTAGACTCATAGCCATGCGTGACACTCAACTGTGATTAAAAAATATTTTAATAGTAACATTTATATTAAGCAACATTAAAAACTTTGCCAAGTACTTTTGCAACAAAGGTGAGTGTTTTATTAAGCAAAAATGTGGCATCCAACTGATTTAATCCGTCTGTTGTCACAGCAGAACCAGGAACCATCGCAGAGATCCCCTCAGCGGGTCCCCACCAACCCATAGCAGAAAATCATTAATTGAGTCACAACAGACGCTCTGAAAACTAATGTTTAAATTCAAAAACACGTTGGTTTGTGATATGCTGAAAAGCAAATAGCTTAGTTTCTTTTTGTTCGGCACTTCCTTTATACCTTACAGTGAGCAGCAGTTTATCCAGCTTGTACTTGAACAAGCTGTACAATACATTTTCAGATCAGGTTTGGTGTGCATGTCTATAAATTGATATAGCTTGTGTGCATTCATTTAGCTACACATGCAAGCCAGACCCATGTGGTTCTTAGTATGTATGACGTTTGAATACTAACAAAAGAACATGTCTGTTATTTAGATGTTGACCTTTATTGATGGAACTTGTTCCACCTGCTTTGTTTTTTTACAAGTGTATAATTGCTGTTACAAGAAAAGAGCTGCATTAGCTCTCAAAGGCAGTTACTGTGGTTAACCCCTAATCTTAAGGTGTTTTTAAACTGGTTTTTTTTTTTCGAAACAGACACACCAAGTTTGTGGTCAGCAGTCAAATATACCCGTGAAGCACGACTCTGTGCAAGTCTGTAAATGAAATGTGGTTGATGTGAAAAAGTGGTGTGTTGTTTAAAGCTGCGGCTACATCTATTCAATAAAGCCAAATAAAAGAAGAAGCCTTTCTATATTTGTTTGGTCAGACTGTATGAAAACAGAAGACAGGAGCTGAGTGGGTGTTAGCGATGTTATAATACAGAAGACAAGTGAGGTGGTGCACACATGGTGGTTATTTTTTGTGCAGAATATAAAATCTGATTTGAAGTAGAGTGATTACATCTTTAGGATGAATGCTGACTTGTTTCCTACACAGATACACACACACATATCACTGATCACATCACATGCTCATAGAGACACACACATCAGATGTTCTCTGTTGCAGACACACATGACACATGTTCACATGTGAGTGTTTTATCTGTTGCATGATTAATGATTTTTGTGTGACCACAGAGTTAATAAAAGGCTGTAGGGGAGGCTGGCTCTTGGGAGTTGTCTGGGATCAGGTGAGGAGCTTGCAGCTCCAAGACCCTGGTCCTATCAGCTCCCCTTGCAAGTTAAAAGGATATGCTCTGTCTTGCTTTGTTCATGGGAATAAGTCAAAACCAGCGGGGCCTGCAAAACACAGACATAACAGCCAGCATTCGGATGACTCTCTCCCACTACACTTTCATTCAGAATTTAGTCTATCAGAAGTAGCAACAACAACATGAACACCACACAGAGCTCCGCAATGCTAAAGCTTTTTTTTTTTTTTTAATGGATTTGGTGGTGACGGGTAATCTGTTAACGATCACAGATCAGTAGTTGAGAAAAAACCTTTGCTCTGCTCCCATCTAATGGTTATTGTTGGTATTGCTCTGCAAGGTGACCAGAAAAGTTATAAAACGGCATCTATAGTCTTATTAAATCTGCATACAAAACTGTGAAACTGTGAGTGTGTGTCTGTGGGCGTGTGGCAACGTTTTATCTATTGACACTGTAATTTTCCAGCTCAAACTTTCCTCTACAGCAAAGATAGGACTTGAGGAATGAAAGGGAAAAAACCATGTGCACTGTCCCCTTTTCAGATTTGGTAACAGGGCAGAGGTCAAACGAGTAATGCATGTTACTCATTTTACTAATTCATGAACACACTATTTACACTACAAGTCAATAATTTGGACACACGTTCTCATTTAATGGGTTTTCTTTCATTTTAATACTTTCAACATTGTAGATACAAACCTAATATGTTAAACTCGGTATATGGAATTATGTAGCAAAGAAAAAAATTACACAACTCATAATATAGATTCCTCAAAGTAGTCACTGTTTGCTTTGTTGACTGCATTGAAAACAGTTGGCCTTCTCTCAATGAGCTTCATGATTTATTTACCTGCTTCACAGCTGTGCCTTTTCAGGGATCTTGTGTGGAATTTCTCGCCTTCTTAATGGGCTGGGACCACCATGTTGTGCAGAAGCCAGGTTGGCACACAGCTGACAGCCCTGTATTTGTATAGCGTTTTACTAGTCCCTAAGGACCTGAAGGTTAGTCAGTCTTAAAAATTGCTATTTTTAATATATTTAATATTTCCACAAGTGGAGTCGCAAAAACCATCAAGCATCATAACGATACTGGCTCACACAAGGACCGCCCCAGGAAAGGAAGACCAAGATAAATAAAAACTAAGAAATGAAAATTTAAATTTAATTTTTTGTCTCTATGACTTCAGTCACAGCCTCTTAGAATGTTTTATTTTAGTTTTTTCATGTATTACAAAGTCATAATTTACCTATTACTTATATATTACGTATTACTACATATTTTTTACATTGACTTTCTCATGCTTGCATCTCATTGATCACTTTGTTCTGACTGACTATTATTTTTGGATTTTTTGTTTTGTATAATGCAAATTTATCAGAGATTTTCTTTAACTTCTTTTTTACCTTTAATGGTTATTTTTTGTGTTGTAAAATAAAACGGGAAATAAAATGTAAGGTAGAAACATGGGTTGACCTTGAAGTTTTTGCCCCCTAGAGATATGTAAATTGTAAATAAATATTTAGAATGAATTTCACTTGTAAATGTATAATTACATTCTTCTATATTGTTCTTCTATATTTCATATATATTGTATATTTTTGTACTCAAATATGTACTCTTTAAAGTCTTTAAATTAAAGTCTAAATTATCCTCTATGTGGTCTTGAGAGGCTGCATTTGTCACGGACCCAGCTCTGGAGGACTCGGGGTCCGTGAGAAGTGTCAGGGGAGCTATTTAGGAGAGCGATGGATCTTCCTCTGGCGCGGGATCATTACGTGTGACTCCACGGTAGTCTTCCGGTTGAGCTTAGTTAGTGTGTGTATCCCCTCGGTTGTATGTGTCCTGACGGCTGCTTCTGTTGTATCCCCAGGGGAGGTGTGGAGTGCCAGACAACAGCCAGCACGGGGAGTGCTGAGACACGAGAGCGGAGAGCACAAAGACATGGACTTGTCAGGGAAGAGCGCGGGCATTTATTGTTATTTTCCATTCACTGTAAATAAATGCACTGCTGATATTCAGAGCTCTGCGCCTGGGTCCTCCTTCCTCACTTCCCCGCGGTTGGCCATTGTCAACCATGACAGCATTACCCTAAACACTGTGACAATCATTTTTACAGAATAATTCTGGAAAAAGAAATGTCTTGTTTTGGTATGTACACATATCTACACAACTGTAAGAGATTCTATAAATTAATATAACTGTATGCCTCAGAATAGATATGGAACTATCAAAGTACAAGAAGACCTTCTGTCCACAATGCCATTGCCCAATCTGGTCTCACAGCAGTTCATGAAATATTTGTCAATCATCTCATTTTCCAGTCCTGCTACATCCTTCAGGATCGTACATACAATGTATTGTATGATACATTGGATGTATGATTCATTTATACGATTCATTTATATTTGAAATAATGAAGACACTGAAGTTTCATTGGATAAGCTTATCGCTTTTAGTGCCAATAAAATATCAGGCATATGTACTCAGTGTAAACTGTCTTTAACTTTATTTTATAGCCAGAAAGAAGAAAAAACAAACAAACAAAACATAAAAAAGAAAAATAAACAAAATAAAACACAGTGTAATGTTTTATGACACAGAGTAGGAAGCAGAGTAGGACTGTTGTGAAACGTGCTGCCATTACTATAAATCTATTCAATTTTAAACTAGAGGCATGCGGCAACTTTTATAGAAAGTTAAGCAAAGATTATTTGTGCACGTAGTGAATGCACTTTAGAGGGAGGGGGCGCTCTAAAGACTCGTCCTTTTGACTTCTGTGCAGCTATGCTGTCATGCCTCGAGGGCATTAAGCAGAACTGAAGTGAGACTGGTATGTAGGTAATACAGCTGATGTTTTGCTTTTAAAATAAAAAAAAACCCAAAATGGAGTTGGCTGTTTGTGGGCAATTTGATCAGAGACAGTAACCAAGACCCAAGTTAAGATGTTTGCTGACTGAGGACAAATGTGTTGCATGCAGAGCTGCAATCAGTGAAAAAGACTCTCATATATGTTTGTTTATGATCAAACGTGCTATATCAGGGCCATGCTGATATCATCTTTTGTGGATTTAGTTCTGCAATCACACAGGTCCTGGGTATACAAATAGGCATATTTTTCGAATAGCTTCATGCCACATATATAAATGCTGTTTTATTCAGAACTGGAAATTCTTAGTTGTTATGGGTTTTTAGAAACAGTGATATCAACACATCTCCATTATTGTATTACAAAACAGGCTTGTGTCTTATCATGGTAACCTCAGCGTTATCCCTGGGTTTTCTTTACTTCAAAGGTGGTCCACTTCTTACCAGGGGTATATCCTTATGCTAACTTATCCTGCAATCCTAAGCTACTCTGGAGCAGGTTGTGTTTGCCATTAGCGATCAACAGATATCCAATTACCTACTGACCAATCATTTCTCTGGAAAACATCATAGCTCTGTGCATGGATAGTATGAGGGACTGAATTTTATAATAACATCTGAAGACTTTGTTTGTTACCAATGAGCATCAATAATAACTATGTAGATTCCTGAATCTTATTGTTTTATAAAAAATTATTACATCTCAGAACAGAATAGTGTCAGGGGTCGCGGAGTGGAGGCGAGGAAGAAGGAACCCAAACGCAGGACTCGCAGGTAGGTGAAGCCGGGTGATTTATTGTCGATGCAGTGAACACACAGAACAGAGGTAGGAAATGGCTGGCTGGCTGGACGACTGACTGACTGAATGAAGGACAGACTGAAAGGCTGGCTGGCTGACTGAATACAGGCGGAAACAACAACATAACATCAATGACACGACAAAGAACGAGTAGAAACAGAAGACTTAAATACACAGACTGATGAGGATGATAATGAGAGACCGGTGAGTACACAGCTGAACATAATCTGGCTAATGGCACGAGACGAGCTGACACAGGAACAAACAGGAAGTGAAACAGGCAGTGGAAAAATAAACTGAACACTAACAAAACTGAAAGCACTGGGTCGATGACCCAGGAACCCTGACAAATAGCCTATGTTTGTATGCTTATCTTATCTTTATCTTATCTTATCTTATCTTATCTTTGTATGTATACTTCTTATTTTGGTACGTCTGTTAACTTACAGTGGACAGCTGGCTTTTATGGCAGATTTTCTTCCCATTTTCAAATAGGCAAAACATATTCATAAGCAACTCTTTCCCAGTCTTACTGACTTTTAAAGTGCACGTACATTTATATAGTTTATTTAAGACTGAACTAAAGTAAACTAAACTGAACTTAACCTTTGCTCTTACAGTACACACACTCACACAACTGCTTTGTCTGCAGCGGCTGTGTTACGTTTGTTTTTTGTTATGTGTTTAACCTCTTCAGCTTTTTGTAACATTGTGGTTTTATCTTCCTTTGTAAATTCACCAACAGTGCTGCTGGGACACTTTTTCATGTGAACCTGTCTGGTTATTAGCTTGCCAAGTTAACCTTGCTTTATGTCACTGCTTCTCATTATTGCAGATGTTAGGGTTAGTAAATCTAATTATTATTATTATATTATTATTATTATTATTACTTCAGTTTTGGTAATGGCATTTTTACTACTCAAATCTTAAGTTGCTTATTAGTTTTAGTACAAATGAATGTATGTTAGCATGCTAATACATAAAGGTATAAAGTAAACATCATTAAAAAATAAATAAATATTAAATGATTAAAAGTATTGAACGCAGCATTATTCTGTCTTTGTTGCCTCTTTCATAGTGAAGTGAAACACTGCTGGTAACGTGAAGGCAACAACTTCTTTGAAAGTTATTTTTAAAGGTTTAGCATTGCTTTACGTGCAGAAAGAAGCCACACAGGAAAACGCCCCTGCTCATTGCTTTTACATTTGTCACGTGCCGACACAGTCAGCAGCACGGCATCATGGAAGTCAGAGCTATGTGCATCAAATTATGTAAGTACCATGTCTATTTCCACATAAAAACTAAACTACAGTAGTTATGAGATGCTATGATACCTTTGCCAGCAGCTGTGGGAACCAACAAGAGTTTTTTGTAATCTCCAACTATTTTTTTTTGTCTCTTCAGTGACCCTGCTGTGTACACATTACCAGGAAGTTGGTGTGTATCATACATTTGCTTGTTGATATGAACGATATTTACTATTTTCTGCTTCGGGGAGCAGACAATGTATGAAAAGTATGGAAAGAATATGTTCTGTGGTGTTTCTAGTGAACCTGCTCATTTGGTACATGTAATCAGTCTGAGTCATGAGTCGCTTCTTCGGTTAATTTGCTTTCATTTACTCAAGTGTTATTTTTTTTCATTGTTTAACCACAGCAGTTTTAGTACAAGTCTAAACTGTACCTTTCTTTTTTCTTTTTCACAGTTGCAGTAACTGTTTCTCTTCGTATCGTTCCAAACAGATTGCAGTTCTTTGAATATGAATCAGTGATATTTTACTGTGAGGATGCTGTTTATTGGGAAGTTGTGCATAATTCCACAGGGAAAATAAACTCATGCAGTCACAACAACCAGGGAAAAGCAGGATCATTGTGCATAATAAAAAGTGTGTATCCAGATGACAGTGGAGAGCGCTGGTGTGAGACTACAGGAGCAAACAGAAGCGACAGCATCAACATTACTGTTACTGGTAAGTTTGCACTGGGACAACATTTTTTTTCAAAATTAGTTTAAATAAATTTCACAGCAAATAAATCTCAGATTCTTGTCATTCAGCTGGATCTGTGATCCTGGAGAGTCCTGCTGTTCCTGTGATGCAGGGTGAAGCTGTGACTCTTCGCTGCAGAAACAAAAGTGCTCCCTTCAACTTCACCTCTAATTTTTATAAAGATGGAGCTCATGTTCACAGCAGCTCCACAGGAAACATGATAATCCAAAAAGTTTCAAAGACAGATGAGGGACTTTACACGTGCAACATCTCAGGAGGTGGACAGTCACCGGAGAGCTGGCTGAAAGTCACAGGTAAGACCCTGAAGGGGTCATATCTTTTTTTCTTTCTTTTTTAATGGCAGTACTATTACAACTGCATCACTTTGTAATTCTGAGCTAAGTCATGTGTACACCGTGTATGGTATCTTTTGTGTTACATTTTAATATAAGGTTGGTGCAGACAGTGATGTAATTGAAATGTAGACACATTTTCAATCATTGATTTTTAAGCAAAGCCGTTGAATCTATTCGTGTTTTAGAAATATTATGAAATATAAAAATTAAATATTATGAAATGTGCAAAATACACCTTCTGATATTATCAAATGTGAAGTAAGGTTTGTGGGGTTTTTTTTTTTTTTTCAGTTTTGAATGCAGATATGTCAAATTTTAAACAGTGTTGCAGTATAAAGAAGTATAAATGAAAATTTAGGGTTGTTTATGTTCCCCTTACAATTTTAACTCTTTAACATTCAACAACTCATTCAGAAAAAACAAGTCACAAAGAGACGCCATGTGCCACATCTTGGATCATTGCCACTATTTCATTGAGTGCTCTGTTGTTGGTGGTGGGACTGCATCACTTTGGTAAATGTCGTCAGGGCGGAGGTAAAAAAAAAATAACACATAATTTTGTGTTCATGTTTTTTGGTTTGCTACAAGTAATACAGTTCTGTTCATTCAGAAGTATATTATTTTAATCACTAGAAAGACGGAATCACTGCAGTGTAACAATTTTTACATAGAAAATGTGCTAATTTAAAGTTTATTCAAAAAAAGAGAAAAGAAAATATCACTTTCTCTTTCTCCTAGCCATGTACTGATGAATTTGGGGGTGCGGGGGGGATTGGTTTTTGTTGTTGTTGTTGTTTATTTTTCTGTTTTTCCCTCTTCTACTGCAGTGTCACTCTGTCAGTCAACAAAAGTAGATGTTTCTCACTCATTCGAGGATCAAACAGGTAAGAAAACAAACACCGTTTCAATATTATTGTAATAGTAATAGTAACACACTGGTTTAATATCTAGAATAAAACTGAAATTTCCTATTAGAGGTTTGTATCAAGGAATTAAAGTGACTTGAGCTAAATTCAAATGGGCAACCTAAATGATTTAGAAATAGTCGTTGCATGTTCTTTTTTCCCCCCCCAGTTTCAACAGAAGCCAGTACAGTGAATGCAGTGAAAGAAACATATGCTGTTGTAAGAAAAAACAAAGGTAATTTATGCTGTATCTTTTTGTTTGTTTTCTTTTCTATGTTTTATGCTTGTGTTTTCTCTCTTAATATTTATTTTCTTGTGCGGTAATGTCTGGATCTAATTTATTTATTTATTTATTCATTATGGACAATATCTATTTTTTTATGGCTATTTAATGATACATTTTTGTTTACTTTCTTCTTCTGTTTCAGCATCGCTCTGTCAGTCAGCAAAGGAAGATTGTTTAATCGAGGGTCAAACAGGTGCGAACACACATTGTTTTTAGTATTATTATATAAAGAAATAGAAAATTACTCAGTGAAACCAATTCAGAAATTACCACCTCGGCGGGCAGCAACCTGTCCAGTCACCTGAACAACAGAAGTACTGCTCCAAAAGTGGATTCTGTTCATCTGGACGTAGCATTTTCTGGGAGAAACGTTTCGTCACTCATCCAAGTGACTTCTTCAGTCTCAGCTGACTGCAGGTTTCCCCAAATCTTATAAACAGTACATTTGCATAATGACTGAAACCAGCCCACTGAAGGAACAATGGGCTGGGAGGTCAGTTCCTTAATCATAATTATACAAATTCTCATGACCATTGATCAACAACCACTGACCAAAACCCACTGATCAAAGCCCATTGATCAATGGCCATGAGTACCATTCACAGAGAGTTGGGGAATGGCTGCAATCACAGTATTGTAAGATGGCGAAAGATGTACCCTTAGGCCCCCTCCTCAATTCAGAGATGGTTTTTCCGTTTTCACGTAAATGGCCTCCTTGACTCCGCGCTCAAATCAGCGTTCCTCCCTGTCCAGGATGTGTACATCCTCATCCTT